>NC_091295.1:44147323-44167323 GCF_038502225.1 Cherax quadricarinatus
CAGATTAAAAAATAAAGAGATAGGCAAGAAGGGAGATAGGGAAGGAGGGAGGAAGGTAGGGAAATAAAGAGAGAAAGAGAGAAGTGAGATTTCTCTCAGACTAATTAGATTCATTCCTGAAATTCTTGGCACATACACACACACACATACACACACACACACACACACACACACACACACACACACACACACACACACATACACATACACAAACACATACACACTCACACACACACACACACACACACACACACACACACACACACACACACACACACACACACACACTCACACACACACACATACACATACACATACACACACACACACACACACACACACACACACACACACACACACACACACACACACACTTGCCTCGAGGCTGACAACAATAACTGGGAAGATCACAGTTAAATATTGATTAAGGGATAATTCTGCAGAGTTCAGTCTGGCTTTGCTGATGAACGTGGGTGAGCATCAGTGACTGAACGCAGCTCACCAAAACTCATCTTCACTCTCATCCACTGCTCCACCTACCCATTTACCCCAACTTCCACCCCCACATACCTCCCTTTCGATAAATCTCCGCTGACCCTGCCGACGCAAGTGGCAGCTGACTTCGCAGGCGAATTTCCTTTACGCTCAGAATACATTTTTTAACATATAAATCTAATGTATATACATACACGCCATTAGTATTGCTGCCTCCAATTTATTATCCTCTGTATTTGATTGAAGAAGCCTACCGTGTATGCGAAACGTTGCAATAAGAAACATAACCATTTGTTGTATATATGCCGTGTGAGTGTCAGAACGTGAGTGCCAGAGTGCATATGTCAGAGTGTGTGAGAAATACAATTTCGTTGTGGGAATTCAAGATGAATGATGCACAGAAACATCAAAGCCGTTGTAAACATCTTCATTAAATATCCATCCATCTTCTTTTGTCATCCACACGTTTTGGGGAATCAAACTCCATCATCAGTGGCATAACAATTAAGCACAATTCCCAAGCAGAATAGCTTGTCTACATGAAAACAGAAATGTGTGTGTGTGTGTGTGTGTGTGTGTGTGTGTGTGTGTGTGTGTGTGTGTGTGTGTGTGTGTGTGTGTGTGTGTGTGTAGCCTTAAGTTCATGTGGTTCATTCAGTTCACGTAATTGAAAGACCCATGAAACTGAAACTGATTTTTCACGGACCTGGCCGCGGGAACGTTGAGACCCGGAGCTCTCTCCAGGTCTCCAGGTAATGGGTTGTGACTAGCTTCCCACTGTTTACAAGGTACATGCATGCTACATTACGAGCTTTTATTGGTACAACGTTTTGCTCTGTTAAAGCTTGATAAAGCAGTAAACGGCATTATCAACTTGTTTCAATGGGAGTTAGTCTGTTGGATATTTATTCACACTATTCTTAAACAACTGAGTTTCATGTAAATTTTTGTGTCATTTACCCCTTCACCACAAACAATGTAAGTTGAATTTTCCCTACATTGTGAAAAAAATAACGTATTATCAAAACAAGGTTCACGTAGGTGTGAAAAACAATCCATCCTTTAACTCCTTCGCAACAGCAAACGATTTTTAAAACCACTTCCCTAAAATAATTAATATGTTAGTAGTACCGTATCAAAATGCTATCACACCATTACTAAAGACTAGGAGCACGTGTACCTAAAATAAGCTAACAAAACCCGCTCCTAACACGAGTTAGCGACATTCACACCTAGCAAAGACTAGCAACACCAGCCCTCAAAACACCTCGCCTCTAATCTCACGCATAACACAATACATGGATCTCTGCGTCCTCCGTATCAGAGACAATCACCATTCTGTTATTGAGTCAAAAAGCTGTGATTTACCCCAGAAGACCGAAATTACATTTAATATGCAAATTGCTATTTATGCATTCATGGGACATTTCAAGATTTTTATTCAATCTTGTTGCTGTTTGAAAGGTAATGTAGTTTAGGTATCACGCTGCCGTTTTTATTAATATTATTGTATGTTGTTGTTGTTGTTAATAATAATAATAATAATAAGATAATAATAATAATAATTATTATTATTATTATTATTATTATTATTATTATTATTATTATAACAACAACAACAATGATTATTATAAAATAATGATAATTATTGTTAATAATAATAATAATAATAATAATAATAATAATAATAATAATAATAATCGCATCTACTGCTAATTCTAATTCAAATTCGATCCTTCGAGCTGAGGAAATGAATCAGGTCGGCGGAACAAATTATGCATAAATATGGTCGTTCCTGTTGTATAATTAGGCACAATTTAATATATTAATTAGCTATGATTAACGCTGATCCTGGGAAAAAAAAGAGGTAGAGTGTCAGTAATATATTTAATAGAATTCGTGGCAAATTACTGTCATCAGGGATTTAGAGGCCGTTGTGAACGCTTGTAATAATTTCCGACGACCCTCACACAGAGATATTTGTTTTAGTAGATGTTTGGTGTAAACGTGGAGTGGTGTACACATAGTGGTGTACACACGGGGTGGTGGTAGGGGTATACGCTCATACAGGTGTGTACACACGCATATCCGTGCATGTGAAGATATGTTCTGTTGTAATGTGATAGCATTCAGAAGATGTGGCAAAACTTAAACGACATAATTACCTTAATAGTAATACTACTACTACTACTACTACTACTACTACTACTACTACTACTACTACTACTAATAATAATAATAATAATAATAATAATAATAATAATATTAATAATAATAAATAACAATAATAATAAATTACTTCCTTCTGTCATTTACTTAAAGATCCATATCATCGGCTCCAGGATATACCAACACAATTCTAAGTATTTTTATTAACATTTGGCTGGCTAACTACGTAAGAAAGTTATTCCAAAATCATGTGGAATATACACCGAGAGATATGTCTCTCTCAGTGCATATATACTCTTCGAGGAGTGCATATTTTAGTGTATACGCTCCGTGTGGTGAGTTTCAATCAGTGTATATTCTCCGTGATCTGAATATCTCTTGGGGTATATTCACTCGATAATGTGCATATCTCAGGGGATATACACAAAAAACTTTCCCTAACTTCCCCACCCACTTTCACTTCCCCCCTTCCCTTCCCACATCCCACCCCAACCCACCCACCCAAATCTCACCCACGCCTCCACACAAATCCTCATCTCCCCCATCCATCCCTCTCCCCGACCCATAACAACCCTCCCACTCACGCAATGCCCCCCTGTCCCACTCCAACAATTCCACACCGCTCTCGTGTTCCAAATGGAGTGTTTTAATCTATATAAATCTATATAAATCGCTACATAATTTATAATACAGATACACTTTGCAAACTTTACTAATGGATGTAAGCTAATGTCAAAAGAGAATTATTAATGCACATTCCTATCTAAATTTTACAGCAATTGGTATAATTTACGAGGTAAGTTAAATAAATTAATATTCTTGAAAAGTCTGAATTATTAATCCTAATAAAATAATGCTTATTATTTATTGGAATTATTATTATTACCAATACTATTTTTTTAATTATTTTATTATTTTTTTAAATTATTTTATTATTATTAATTTATTATTATTATTATTATTATTATTATTATTATTATTATTATTATTACTATTATTATTATTATTATTATTATTATTATTATTATTATATAATTTTACATCTCTCTCTCTTCTTTGCTTGTTGGATAAAAGATTTAAATCGTATCGACCTCAGGAGAGTTGTTAATGCTTCCATATATCCTATTCACCAGCAGTCAAGAATATTTTTATCCCTAAATGAGGGATAATATTAAACTCTCGGTGAATATACGCCGAAAGATATACACCTCTGGGTGTATGTAGCCTGGGTTTTAGTCTCGTTAAATGTTTCTTGAGTAATGTAGTTGACATTTAGCGACTGAGCTAGCGACTGTAATTACGTATTATATTTTATATGCTCAATTACTTAGAAATGTAAAATAATTAGTGAATGAACTTTTCTTCTTATTATTATTATTATTATTGCTATTATTATTATTATTATTAATACCATTTCTATTACTATTTATGCTATTGATTTTGTTTCTGACATGACAAAGTTTTTATTTGAATCACAATTACTTCTCTGTCTGTCTCTCTTCCTCTCTGTCTGTCTGTCTGTCTGTCTGTCTGTCTGTCTCTGTCACTGTGTCTCTGTCACTGTCTGTCTCTCTCTCTCTGTCTTCCTCTCTATCCATCTGTTCATTTATCTATCTATCTATATATCTCTTGCATTATTTCTCAGTTGTTTCAGTTCTTGTAACCAGAATGTGTTCTGCAGACTGTGTGAATTTCAGGGTATGACGGGACGAGGAATCACGACTGGCGGCTGCGATGCATCCGGGTTCGTTAAGGCCGGCAATGGGGCTTCGATACCAGTTGCTGGCCGGCCAAGCGTAAGAGATGTTGTTAGTATTCTGTAACCTGGTGGGCGTGTGTCACCTGGCGTGAGAGTTGGTTATCTGGTGGGCGTGTAGACATGTGTCTCTTTGTGTGATTGGGTCATCCTGAAGGCGTGAGTTGTTACGTGATCCATCCTCCACGGTAGTAAACAATAACTTTTTCAATAGGGATTGTTTACTGTAGGGGGGGGGGGGGTGTAGTTATGCTGGTGATGAGAGTTGTTATAGTAGTGGTAATTGTAATGGGAATTGTTTTCGTGGAGGTGGTAGCAGTGTTACAATAGTGGCAGTTGTCGGGTAGGTAGCCTTTAATCCAGTGGAAAAGCCATTCACCTGCATCCATTCTGGAAAGTTCACTAATGATGACGGCAAAGATTGTGGTTGTTTGTCACAGCTTGTGGTAAATAACCTGCAATGTTGAGGAGGTATCTGCAAGAATAGCGGGGATTTGACATTATTTGTGTCAGCATTATGAACACAATTGTTTAAAGGTAGCAGAATAAATCTTCGCTCGAAAGATTTCTCAGTCAAATAAATTGGATTTTTTTTTCTAAAAGAGACAGGATTGTTAATTAAGGAGTGACAAGTAAACAGGAAGATAGACAGACAGACAGACAGACAAACAGACAGACAGACAGATACAGACAGACAGCACCAAGAGCAGCAACTGTACATACGTTTTTCAGATTTTTAGGTATGTTCCTTGAAGCTGTTGAAGAGCTCTTGATACAGCGAATTGGAGCTACAGTCTCATTCATGAATCTGATCTGATTTTTTTATTTTATTTTATTTAAGAAACCTTACAAACGTACAAATGATGCATAATAATAGTGAAGGAATACAAAAACAATCTTTTACGCTACTAGTATCAGGTTATTCCTGGAGGTAACAAGTATTATAACAACATCCTGTTACAGCAAACAGTACACGCAAAAATAAAACTCACTAAAATATTAGTCATTTAAAGATGCCGTCACGCAAACTGTGACCAAAGAAACTCACCAAAAGGAATTTTTACATGGGTTAACAAAATAAAAAAGAGTACCTGTCATAACCTATTACAACAAGAAAAAAACATACAATGCACAACATCACAAGGTTACTAAGTTGTAACACATGACTAAAGCCATAACCACCTTTAACACACACAATATATATACAACACAAAACATGTCAGTAAAATATAAAGACCCTAACTAAAGCTACCATAACTATAAAACAAAGACAAAACCCGAATATACCCTCTATGACAGGTTACAGAGTATTGGTTAAAGTTGTGTTACATTATAGCCTAACCAACAGGAGCTCTGAAGGAACGTATGATTCCTTATGCACAATAACCATGGAAAAACAGTATTTTAATATTAGTAATATGCTAAACCATCAAGTACAATAATTCTTGTACAGAAAACAGAACAGCATACATGTAACATACAATAATAAAATAAAATAAAATAAACCCCAAAACAAGCTTTTATAACATAATAAAACTCAGCACATAAAAAGGGTTTACCACCAAACCCTACACAGAAATTAAACCTCCCACATATGTATGTAAACCGAAACTCTTGACCACAAAATTTTTGGTATAAACTCCTTAATACACATGGTATAGACCCGAGACCTATACATACTCTTAAGAATTACCACATAGAACCTCCAGCAAACAATAAAAGTTAAACATAATACAAGACAAGTAGTAAGTACAAGGGCCGCTGTATCTTGCCGGTCCCAAAAGAACTGACATGTATCTCAGAAAAATTTATGTTGAAACCAACTTGCCATATCTGATTACCTCAAAACGAGATCATAAGGGCTCGGTATCCTGGCTATCAAGGAAGATTTCTTACACAGTGAACATAACCAACAGGTTTAGAAAAATTAACCTTGTAAGCTACTCTTATATCTTAATATGACAAACATTCCCGTGAAACACAGCTTACCATCCATACCAAACTGCCACTACCTTCCTCTTACACACCACAAAAAAATCAGCGTCAAACAAACTCCCCACCCCCATTACATCCCCCCAGAAAGAGACCACCCCTTTGCCCATCCTCAGGGACCCGGACAAAGGGAACCCACAGTGAAGTTCCCATAACCTTCAGGGAAACTTTTTTCCCAGGACGCCACATAAACCAGCATATTCCTACACTTCGTCCTATAGAATCTAGCCGCCAACGCTTTTATCCTCGTATCACCCCTTAATCCCCTCATTCCCAATGTGATATCCAGATAGTCTACTATGACATACATTACAGCCTTTCCCACATCCCTAGGCACTCCCCGTACATCTAATAGTAAAGCCCTTAAAAGCGGCAAACGTCCCCCCCGAACAATCTGATAACACCACCCATCCATGATCTCACCCCCTCCAAGGAGGGACAAAAGAAGACCACATGAAACGCCGTTTCAACATCATCACAAAACTGACAAATAGCCTCTTCCACCAACCCCATACATCTTAACAACTCCTTGGAGGCCAGAATCCCCATGATGAAACGATACACTAATTCTCTTACCCTAGCTGGTATCCTAAGCTTACTAAAATCCTTCCAAATAACCCCCCATCATACGCTGGATACACGGCTACCCCTTGCAAAATTCCCTGACCTCCCACTACTCTCACCAACCTTTTCACTTTGATGTTATCCACCTGTTGCACTGTCAATAAAAATCTTAACATATCTTCAAAAACCTGCAGGTCCTTGCCACTCCACCATTTACGTGCCTCCTCCATAACTCACACCCCCTTCCCTAATATACCTCCGCTTGATATATATAGCCAATACTCTCAGTCCTAAAGGCAACAAACCTAAACCCCTCTTTGAACATCCGTCATAACCACCTCCTTACTTAACCATGCCCTCCCAAATCCCCACACAAACTTTAGCACCCTCCTCTGCATTTCCACAATGTCTTGTACTTCTAATGGAAAAACCTCAGCCACCCCCCATACCTTGCTATAGACAAGTGAATTTACCACCACTACCCTCTGATGTAAAGCTAGGTCCCTCGCACTTAAACCTCCTAGTCTACCTAAAACCTTACCCGTGACAGACTCTGAATTTACCCTTCTGCAGGCCTGCACCCCCTCCATATACCTTATTCCACATACCCTGATTCTATCAACCCCTGTCCATCCTAACCCCATCCCCAAGCCCCCCCCCCTATCCAATTACCCACCTCTAGTAACCTTGATTTCACCGTATTAACTCGCATCCCCGTATTCATACCAAACATCTGAATCACGCTACCCACCCTCCTTAACTCCTCCTTACCCCGTAGCAAAACAGTAGTATCATCCACATACCCAACGATGCCCCCTTTGCACACCCCTCCATCTCCTGTTTGTCCATCACCCGCTCAACAGACACAGAAAGGATTCTGCACACACGCAAAAAGCAGCTGTGATAGCGGGCAACCCTGCCTTAAACCTCTCTCCATCGGTACACTTTCACCCAACCACCCATTGACCTGTACCCTCACCTCCGCCTTAGCATACAGGGTGTTCACCCACCTCACTACCCCCTCCCGAAACCCCAACCTCTCTAAGCAAATCCCTAAAAAATCTCTGTTCACGCAATCATATGTGTTCTCCCAATATAAACCTAGTATTCCCCCTCCCGTATAACTCTCTAGAAAATCCCTAATAAAACCATGTCTATCCCTCATCCTTCTCCCCGGAATCCCCAACTGCCCCCTATGTAACACTAAACCCAACACTTTCCTCATTCTGTTGCCTAAAATCTTAGCAAAAATCTTGTAATCTGAGCACATTAACGTAATCGCACGGTAATCATTCAAAACTCGGCATTCCTTCTTTTTGGGCACTAAAACCGTGACACCCGTTCTTTGCGATTTTCCCATCTTCCCACTACCTAACATACAATTCAAAACCCCTACCAGACAATGCCGGACACTCCCCAATGACACCTATAAAAATCGTTCGGTATGCCATCTATCCCAGGGGTTTTACCCTGGGACAGCCCAAAAACTGCCTCCTCCACCTCCTCTACACTAATACTACTCTCGAGTTTGTCACTGTCCTGCTCACTTAAAATCCTATTAAACCCCTCATCCCCAAAACGTCCCTTACCCACTCCCCCGCCAACCCTCCTCCATTTCTCCCTAAACCAGAAATCGGCATACAAACTGATATGTTCTGTGGTGGATAGGCCTTGACCCTCCTCAAATCCCGCCCCCCCCTGTTCCTGCCACTATGTACACCAAGGTGGTTTTCGTCTGCCTTTCCTTAAACTTCCTGAGTACAAATCCCGACGGTCTATCCCCCCTTAAAACATCCTCCAACCCCGCCCTAACTCTAATTGCCTCAAACTTTTCATTATGGATTTCCGCCAACCTATTTTGCAAACGTTCCATGTCCTCACTCTGCCCCACCCGTTCCTCTGCATAACAGTCATTTAACTGACCTTCAAGATAATTTTGTAGACCATAGCTCCACCTCGCCATCTCCTTGCCCCGTACTTTAAAAAAATCCGCGATTCCAACTTTGGCTCTCATTTCCCACCAATCCAGCAAATCAATATCCCTATTCCTAGTCTCCCAAAAGGATTTTCATCAATCCTCAAATCCTGTAGCGTCACCCTGGTCCCTAAGGAGCCTTACATTCAATTTCCAGTATTCCGTATAGACTCGCACTATACCATCAACCCTCAAATCTGCTATAACAGCACGATGATCAGAAAAACCCACATCTATAGTCCTCACCCTCTCCACACCTATTCCCTGCCTAACATAAATCATATCTAACCGTGCCTCATATCCCCTACGAATAAAAGTGTGCTCCACTCCAAATCCCCTACTCCCCACCAAATCTACCACTCCAATATCCCGCAAAACATCTCTCAAAACCCCCAAAACACAACCCTCCCCCCTTGGAACCACATCCCCATTCCTAATTACACAATTCCAATCCCCGCCAAGCACCGTAAAAGCCGGTAAACCTCTCAAATGATACACCAAGGTATCGCGTACAAAACCCACCTTCACACTAGCGTTACAAGTTGCTGGCATGCACATACCTACAAAACAAACCCTCCCGGCCCCCCAAAATCCATCCACCCTGACAACCCTCCCCCCCCCCTCCTCCTAACCAAGGATACGCAAAGGACTGGTCTCCTTTACCGCCACAGCCACACCTCCTTTCAACCTCAAAGCATCACTGGTAAACAACCTATAACCTTTCAAAACCAACTCACATCCTAACCTATGGTTATGTTCCTGCAAAAAACAGACATCAACACTAAATCTCCTTAAAAACCACTCTAACCATACCCTCTTGACCTCGGTCTTAAGACCATTTACATTGAAAGTTACACACATGAAATTACAAGAATGGCGGCTTACCCCTATGCCGCTGAGACTTACTTGATCCTCCTTTCATAGGTCTCGGTCCATCTCTAGCCCTCCAACCCCTTCCTGTCCCTTCCCGCCGATCTTTCTATTGCTCCCCCCCCCCTCCCGGTCTCGCCGTTTCCACCACAGCTGCCCAAACCTTCCCAGGCCGCTGCGCTGATGTGAGGACCTCATCCATGTCTGATGCCCCCGCTGATCTCTTGCGGGAGCTACCCTCTACACACATATCTTCTTCAATCACATCTTGATGGACCTCCACCACCACATTGCTCTCCATCCTAACCTCACTCAAGTCTTCCTTACCCCGTTTCTGTTCGTCTATCACCTTGACATCACCTAACCTCACATCGCCTTCCACACCATGCTCCGACTCTTCCAAAAAATCCTTCAGCACAGCCTCCAAAATGCCTTCCTGAGCTGAATCTGTAGTACCTAACGGTCTGTCTGACAGCGATATCCCCCCCCCTTTTCCTCTGGTAGTGTAACACGTCTCCAAAGCCACCTCTGCTCTTTCAACCTCTTCACTCCATAGGCCCTTTCCCCGGCCTTCCACACCACCCGTCATGACGTCCAAGGCTTCTAACTGCTTGTCTTCAGAAGCTTTTTCTGGAACCCTAGGGCCCTGTCTCCTGGGGTATTGTGCCGCCACGTGCTCAAAAGAGTCACATAAACGGCACGTCCTCCGCTGCCCCGCATAGTGTACAAAAACCTGAGTTCTATAACCATACAATGAGACGTACGATGGTATCGGTCTCCTCAGGGTCATTTTCAGTGTGAAGGATCCTTCCGGCAGCCCCTCATAGGGGCCGTCCCTCCACATTCCCATGCTCGCCGAGTGTACAGTCCCATAACCACTGAACACATCCTGTAGGCTGTATGCTGTCGCTTCGAAAGGTACATTCAGTACCTTTACTCAAGTAAAATATTTAGAAACATCATGCAAGCATACTTCCACTGCCGAATTGACGCTCATCCTCCTTTCTTGAAATTCATCGACGATGCTGGAGTAGAAGTCGGCCCTCATGAACTTCACGAAGACCCTTGACATACCATTTAGCGCCACACCGTACAACTCTTCATTGGGGATGCCATAAACGTCCCTGATAATGCTTGGCAGGAGAACTTTCATCGTGGCGCTGCTTAAAGATCCCCTGATCAGCCCGATGCAGACAGTATTTATGCTCCGACTCATTTGGTCCGCCATCTTGGTGCTAATGCTATGTTTTCCTCACCAGGTGGCGTGCAAGAGAAGCTGTAGAAGCGTCCTCTCTCCCCGTAGGTCGAGAGACGAATGAATCTGATCTGATTACCATCCATTCCCCAGTCTATGCATGGCTCTACAGGGTTAAGCGCTGGCCCAAAATTATAATATAATAATTATAATCAAAATAGCAAGCCATCCTGCAGCTCTTGTACTCCATATAACAACAGTAATAATAATAATAATAATAATAATAATAATAATAATAATAATAATAATAATAATAATAATAGTTATAATTATAATAATTATAATAATAAAGAATAATAGCAATGTTGCTGTTGGTTGTTGGTGCTGTATTGTTGTTGTTGCTGTTGTTGTTCTTGTAGTTGTTAATGTTGTTATTATTATTAGTATTATTAATGATGCAGTGCCCGAAATTAATGTCAGTTAGTCAACACACGGACTGGTGGAGGATCGATCCTCCTTCCGCTAAGACACGGGCTAGACAACTTTGAGCTCATATCTGACCACTGAGACACTCGATGAACGAATCCAGGTGAAGATTTCTCCTGACGCATGTTCATCTAGGAAAAAGAGGGAGACGCGTGTTGTACCTGTCAGACGACACGCATGAAAGGAACTTAAAGTAGGGTCGACCCCCCCACTCGAATAGAAGGGGTCCTTAGTAGAGATAGGGAGGACCCCTTTAGTTGGTTAGTTTAATCAAATCAACAAGAATGGCCCTTAAGCAGGTACAAACCAACATAGAGGCTCGAAGGGGGCAGCATGCGATAAAGCAAATTGGTCTCATCACACAAGCAGGAGGTCCCTTTAAGCAGATCGGGATCCCTATACATGTAGGAGTACCCATTAAGCAGGTGGGGACCCTTTCACACGCAGTCGTGGTCCCCTGCGACTCGGCGTATAAATGACGGACTGGGATCAGAGAAAGAGGGAGGATGCGAATCCTTGTTAAAAAGGAAATTAACTACGGCCCAAGGAAGGGAAACCTGAAGTAAGGGATTTAGCTAGATTTATTTGAATGTCTATCTATCTATCTATCTATCTATCTATCTATCTATCTATCTATATATATATATATATATATATATATATATATATATATATATATATATATATATATTTACAAGAGAGAACGAGAGAGAGAGAGAGAGAGAGAGAGAGAGAGAGAGAGAGAGAGAGAGAGAGAGAGAGAGCGACAAACAAGCAAACAGACAGACACAGACAGACATAGAGTCAGACAGAGAGAAGGGAAAACGCTTCGAAGACACTATATTTATCATATACACTAGACAATATAATTTTAGATATCCTGTGTCATGTACACTAAGCCAGGCGATTCACTTGAGATCTGTCAGAAGGGCTCGTGATCCAAGGAATTAAAACAACAGTACTTTTAAGAGAATCAAACCTGATTACTTCCCATCTCTCAGTCACTCTATGACCCTCATGGATTTGCGGCTTTTCCCTGAACATAATATTAAATTCGACTGCAATAAGAAGAATAACGATAAAGAAGAAAGGTAAAGAAGAAAGATAAAGAAGGAAGGTTAAGAGAGAAAGCAGCATAAATGCTGGGATGGAATTTATGCAAAGCTTAAAACGTGTGAAAAGAGAGAGAGACGAGGAGTCTGAAAGCGAAATCAGAGAAAAATGAATAAAGAAAATGGGTCAACGATCACTCAATTTACACTTTCCGTCCACACACAAAGACTGAATAATAATGGGTAAAGAGATATGAAAACTGAATAAATCGTGAATTGGATAATATGTGGATGACTTAAGACCTGGACGAGAACAGGATGAACGGTAAACACAACACTAACTGGATGGACAATGATAAGAAGGAAAGCAGGATTAGCAGCAAGATTCAGAACAGACTATTCAATGAACTGGAAAACAACAGGATGAACCATGAACAAAACAAGAACAGGCTCAGAAATATATAAGACAACAGGATGAATAATAATCTTAAGAAGATGAACAATGAACAGAACAAAAATAAGCTCAATAATAAACAACACAACAGGATGAACAAAAAATCATAAGATGAGGATAAACGATGAAGAGGACACGAGGAGGTTCAATAATAAACAAAATAAAAGGATAAACAATAATTTTAAGAAGTGGATGAACCATAAACAGGAGAAGAACAGGTTCAATAATACACAAAACAGCAGGATGAACAATAATCTTCAGAAGATGAACAATGAACAAGAGATGAAGATAAAAAATAAAATGAACTACAGGAAATGCACCCTCACTCATCTGTGATGCATAGCAAGGCTGCCCTTCCCCAGGTCTCCTTAAACCTCATCATTTATGCACAACGAGGCGGTCTTTTCTCTCTCCTTCCTTCTTGTCTTGTCTCTGGCAGGAAGCCCTTGCGTTGTCCTTCACCCGAAGACGGGAGAAAGAAGTCTTTCAACCTCACGTCCTCTTCCATCATTCTGCTTTCTGAAAGAAGTTCCTCTCGCCTCCACTCTTTGCTCGCAAGTGCTTCTTGTGCTTCTTTCGCTGCTATAACATGGTAACACTTATCAAACCTATGAACACATAATACGTATTGTAAAATTTTCCCATTACTATTCCTCCATGTTTCTGGATAACCCATACATGACACACACAGACACATACACAGACACAGGCACACACAGACACAGACACACACAGACACAGACACACACACACACACACACACACACACACACACACACACACACACACACACACACACACACACACACACACACACACACACACACACACACGATAAAATAACAGAAGTAAGACAAGAGAGAGAGGGGTGAGTTGATTGCATCTTCTTGGACTGCAAGAAGGCCTTTGACACAGTTCCTCACAAGAGATTAGTGCAGAAGCTAGAGCATCAGGCGCATATAACAGGAAGGGCACTGCAATGGATCAGAGAATACCTGACAGGGAGGCAACAACGAGTCATGGTACGTAATGATGTATCACAGTGGGCACCTGTGACGAGCGGGGTCCCACAGGGGTCGGTCCTAGGACCAGTGCTATTTTTGGTATATGTGAACGACATGACGGAAGGGTTGGATTCAGAAGTGTCCCTGTTTGCAGATGATGTGAAGTTAATGAGGAGAATTAAATCTGATGAAGACCAGGCAGGACTTCAAAGAGACCTGGACAGACTGGACACCTGGTCCAGCAAATGGCTTCTCGAATTTAATCCTGCCAAATGCAAAGTCATGAAGATAGGGGAAGGGCACAGAAGACCACAGACAGAGTATAGGCTAGGTGGCCAAAGACTGCAAACCTCACTCAAGGAGAAAGATCTTGGGGTGAGTATAACACCGAGCATGTCTCCGGAAGCACACATCAATCAGATAACTGCTGCAGCATATGGGCGCCTGGCAAATCTGAGAACAGCATTCCGATACCTTAGTAAGGAATCATTCAAGACACTGTACACCGTGTATGTCAGGCCCATACTGGAGTATGCAGCACCTGTTTGGAACCCGCACTTGATAAAGCACGTCAAGAAACTAGAAAAAGTACAAAGGTTTGCGACAAGGTTAGTTCCAGAGCTAAGGGGAATGTCCTATGAAGAAAGATTAAGGGAAATCGGCCTGACGACACTGGAGGACAGGAGGGTCAGGGGAGACATGATAACGACATATAAAATACTGCGTGGAATAGACAAGGTGGACAAAGACAGGATGTTCCAGGGAGGGGACACAGAAACAAGAGGCCACAATTGGAAGTTGAAGACACAAATGAGTCAGAGAGATAGTAGGAAGAATTTCTTCAGTCATAGAGTTGTAAGGCAGTGGAATAGCCTAGAAAATGACGTAGTGGAGGCAGGAACCATACACAGTTTTAAGACGAGGTTTGATAAAGCTCATGGAGCGGGGAGAGAGAGGGCCCAGTAGCAACCGGTGAAGAGGCGGGGCCAGGAGCTAGGACTCGACCCCTGCAACCACAAATAGGTGAGTACACACACACACACACACACACACATACACAAAAACAGAGAGCGTGAGTGCCTTTACTTACTTCATGGTTCCTTCCGAGATTTTCCCACAACATGCTATTACTGCGCCGCCTTTCTTCCTCAGAAAATTCTCTCCCCCCACCAAAGTAATACTTCTCCCAAGCCCATAGAGAACTACTTTTCTTTTTCTTCTTCTCCTCCTGCTTCTTCTTTCTCCTTTCTGATACATCACTTACCACTGACGAAAAGCAACTCAGCTCTGTCCTATTTGTGTAGCCTTGAGGAATATAGTTAGCTGTGAGAGAGCATTTCTAATCTGCTCTGGGAGCCACTGCAGGACCAAGCTCTTCCCTTGTTTACGTCTCTCTTCACTCTCTCTCTCTCTCTCTCTCTCTCTCTCTCTCTCTCTCTCTCTCTCTCTCTCTCTCTCTCTCTCTCTCTCTCTCTCATGAAACATATTTCCATGAATATTTGGGCAGACTGAACTAATGGTGTAAAAAGTTGGTGATGGGTTACAATGTGTTTCAGTGCGATGTAATGGAAATTCCTGAAAGTGAACACAGGCCTTCAAGGAGCTTTCAGGATTTGTGCTGAAACATTGAATACATCTGATAATGAAAAAAAATATATTGGAGATATTATACATAAAACGCTTTCTCTAGATCAAACAAATGTGATGGTTGCAACATCAACATTTCATCATTGAAGACAGATGTATTACACAAATTACGTAAATTGTTTATTGCTGCCAAAGTGTTGTATATTAGAACTAAGAAGAAGTATGTTAGGCCCATTCTTAAGTATATTAAACAGAAAACAGAGTATGTCAATCCAAGCCAGACTATTCTAGATTCAGGCTGGCGCCTTCGGCTTTCGTATTATGTCTAAATTTTAACAAACAATGCCAAAATAAGAAATTCATGTATACAAGCAACGAAGGGGCTTGCAGATGAGAAGATTTAGCTGTGAAAGATAAAAGACATAATTATTGAAGACGAGAAGAAGCGATATGATAATCAACTTCTAATTCAAGGGAGACTGTGATAAAATTGCTTGGGAATAGGGACAGAAACTTAAGTTCGGAATGAGCCGTGCCAAAAAGAAAGGATTGTAGGAACTGATGAGTAGAATGTGTTCTGAAGAGGGAAAAGGAAGTTGTGGGCAGCGAAACAACTACTGTAAAGCTCAAAGGTGATAACTCAATGAAGGAAGACTCAACACTACCAGCGTAGGTCTTGCGATTTCATGTTAGGATCACACACACACACACACACACACACACACACACACACACACGTACGACACACACATCAACACAGAACCATAAACATTCCCTCAGACAAGTAATGTGTGCTTTACTTCTCACCGACGATGCATATTCCCTGTGTGACCTGAAATTCGCATATTCTCTCTGCCTACCTACAACATTTCCGGCTCCTCCGTGCTTGAAATTTTTACCTATAATATTGCATTATAACCAATAAAGTTTTATGGCTCGTGCATTCTCTATAGGAACATTCATTAGCATGAAATTTGGTTAGGACTGCTTAAAGAAACACATTTCTGTTGGATACCAGAAGTACAATAATTTTTATGTCAGTCTATTTTTAGGCTGAATTGTGTTCATGAGTGTTTATCTGTTAGAAATCTCTCTCTCTCTCTCTCTCTCTCTCTCTCTCTCTCTCTCTCTCTCTCTCTCTCTCCCTCTCTCTCTCTCTCTCTCTCTCTCTCTCTCAATCATTATACCACCCAGGCTATCACCTCTGAGGTAACAATTTCATAATTGAATCTCTCCCTCCCACAACACGTCGTTAAGGGCCAATACTCGCCAGCATTTTACACACTAATGAGCAGCTGGGGCGGAAGTGCTTCAGGTGTTTTAAAATAATTTCTCCACTTTGAAGGCTTGAAAACCAGGAAGATTTGAGTATTATTAACAAAGATCATTTTATATTTCACTATTTCACTGTAGTGTCGGCACGCCTCTGGCAAGACAGTGATGGTGTGAGTGATCATGAAAGTGTTTCTTCTTTTTCGGGTCACCCTGACTTAGTCGAAAACGGCCGATGTGTTAATAAAAAAAATAATTTTTCCTGTTGTATACCACGAAAATTTTTATTCACAAAAGTATTATAGTGTTGCATACAAATTTATATATAAACCAGAAAACAGACGATAGGATGGCTACTGTCTGCTGAATTATTATTACTTTTCTATGGGAATGACAAGTATTCATGACTGATCTAAGGTATCCCCGAGTCATTGATTCAGGATCCCTTCACTAACATCAAGACATCCACACTTAAATGAGCAGTCTATTGAAGAGGGTCTCTTTGTGAGGACGAAATTTTGCAGTACTCATCCTTTCGTCAGCTTTATTAACTTCAAACGGGTTCGTTTGTGTCATAACTTACACATAACAGTTGTGGCTTAACACTTCTGGTGTTCCAATATGAATAACTAAAGTGTAATGAGCACTTGTCAATACTCAGTCATAACCCTCATGGAGATAGAGACACAGGAAGTTGATTGATCTGTATATTTCGACCTTCTTCTGGGATCCTCTTCAGCTGAAGAAGATCCTAGAAGGGAGTCGAAGCATACACATCAATCAATCTCCTGTGTTTCTCCCTATATGTTTTACCTATCCTGAGCCTGTCTATGCTGTCCCTGTCTATGCTCTTCAGTTTATAAATGTCATGTGTGCCTCGTGGATTAGATCTGACGCGCTTTTCAAACATAATATCTGCTTATATCTCAGAAGATGTGACTTCAAAAGCCTCCTGTCCTACCCTACCTTCCTAATTAGCAAGCGTTTGTTGAAGATGCATACTTGTAGCCACATGACCGACCCTTCATACCACTTTTCTATATTGGATTGTCACCCTTACAATAGTCTTACCTTTCTAGTTCTCATACACTTTACCGTCATTTGCCAGTATCGATGTATAAGATTATTTTCAGGTCGTTCGCATATGTCAGGAAGAGAATCTACTTGTTACAGCACTCCGTAGTGACTCTTTGATTTCTGTTCGTACGTTTGTTAGGCACTCGGTTTTCCAATGTGAGAGACAGAGGCGAAATAAAAACAGGTATGAAATGTATGCTCGCGCGCGCCCACGCACACACATACACACACACACACACACACACACACACACATACACACACACACACACACACACACACACACACACACATACACACACACACACACACACACACACACACACACACACACACACACACACACACACACACACACACACACACACACACACACTCACACACACACACACACTCTTATTTATATATATATGTCGTGCCGAATATGTAAAACTGGTCAATTAGCAAGAACTCATTTAAAATTAAGTCTTTTCTAAAATTTTCTCTTAAAAGTTTAAAGATATATTTTTTTGATTAATGTTAGTGTAAAAATTTTGAATTTTGCACCTAAAGGAACTTAGAAAACTTACCTAACCTTATTATAACAAGAACAATTTATTTTAGCCTAACTCAACTAAATATATTTTAGATTTGTTTACAATAATTTAATACTAAACAAACACAGTGAAATATATTTTTTTCGTTAGGTTCAGAATGATTTTGGCGAAATTATTGCATACACAAATTTTCACTTGTCCTATATGGCAAGATGAGCGTTGCTATTTAAGCCAAGATCGCAAGTTCTGCCTATTCGGCACGACATATATATATATATATATATATATATATATATATATATATATATATATATATATATATATATATATATATATATATATATATATATATATATATATGTATATATACGCTCATACACCACACAAACACCTTCACATATACACACTTACAAACACACACATATACACGTAGAACCCCTTCTCAGAACAATCATAAAACCAATAACAAAATCGTATTACCCTGCAGGAAACATAAACTTTACAGAGTTGCCGACATGCGACCTGAAAAAGTAGAAAGTAATTTTAAACTTGTCATCAACAAACTCCTAACTATGAGTTGCTGGAGGAAGGCGGGGAGATGGAAGCGTCCAGTAATTTTCGCCTGTGATACGATTTTGCGTGGTTACAAAGGCGTTCTCGACTGTGATGAAGAAAAGACGGTTTACTAACAAGTATTTATTTTGGAGAGAAATAGTGCAAAACAGACGGCAGGTGAGTAATATACAATTGCTGAGAGGGACTTTAGTAAGACGTTTCGCTTGTGGAGCAGGTTTCTTCAGCCAGTCATTGACTGAAGAAGTCTGTTTTTTTTTGGGGGGGAAACGTCTCAGTAAAGTTCCTCTCTGCAAATGTATTTATTTTCCCCACCGTGTTCTGCTGTTTATAAGTTTATCGAAGTATAATATCTTTATTACATAAGCTTACTCTCTACCTGTGTCTGTTCTTCACTGTGTCTAGTAGTGAACATCTGTTCGCAAGGGATTTTCTTGTGTATGTCCGATGCTTTATCCTTGGATCTAGCGTCGATCCTCGGACAATTCCTGAAGGTGCAGCTCCACGCCTAGTTGATCTTGTCCTCACCCAACACGAGAGTATCTGGGGCAGATGCATCTCCAGACCAGTTTCTCGGGAAGGATCGCAAGACATGACGAGTATAACAATATCACTATGAGAAGCCTCGCCACAGTCTGCACCTCAGCTCTGTGGGAACACCAACCATGCAGACGTGATGGTAGTTAGACGCATCTAATTGAAGACTCTATGGCCAGGAGATAAATAGCTGGTGTAGTATTACGGATGTACATTTACGACACCAGCACCTATCTCCAACACAGGTAACCAGATGGAGGTGTGGTCACCAGCTTCACCACTAAGACTAGAAAAGTTAGAATCTTGTTTATCGTCTTACCTACGTTTCGGTAGGTTCAGAGACCCTCCTCTCGCGGGGTAAAATGTGCCTTAATGTTTAAGAGAAACTTTAGAAATAACATAATTAC
>NC_091295.1:44172323-44177323 GCF_038502225.1 Cherax quadricarinatus
AAGGAAGATGCACCCATTATCATTCATTAAACAGCTCTTTTGCTAGAAGTTCCTTGTTGTCACATATAAAATTACCCTCTGAAGTTCTACATCCCCATTATTCAAAGTGCAGGCACTGAATTTCTCAATTCCAGAACTTCAAAATCTTCCAGTATTCTTCACGAGAAAGCAGCTGTACTTCCTACCTCAATTTACAAATCTATTAACTTATATGAAGCGAAGGCTTTCCATTTCATGTGTGTTATTAAGATTTTGCAAAAAAAGTTCCTTTTAAAACGCAGCTTAGAGAGCAAGTTTAAACAATTATTATGATGATATATTTGTTTCTTCACAATGTAGCATTAATTCTGAGCGATGAAGGCATTGAACTGCTGTTAATTCTAGGAATTTTTGCCGTCTTGATTTTCCTCTGATCAAACTTAATTACCTCTCATTCCTCGTTTTTCCCAGACTGTTTTCCATCTATGGACTTACCTACTTGAAATAAAAGTAATAATAATAATAATAATAATAATAATAATAATAATAATAATAATAATAATAATAATAATAATAAATAATAATAATAAATAATAATAATGATAATAATAATAATAATAATAATAATAATAATAATAATAATAATAATAATAATAATAATAATAATAATAATAATAATAACAACAGCAGCAATATCAACTTATCATCTACCAAACTACCACTACCACTGGTTCCACTGGTAGCTCGTAGCTTAGAGGCAGCGTTCTGGTTCACTCCCGATGGACCTTTCGATCACGGGGTGGATGGAAACATTGTGAATGATACCCCTGTTGCCGCTGTTCATCTAGTAGCAGACAGGTATTCAGGTCTTAACTGACTGCCGGTCGCTTCTGGAGGGGTGGTATTGTACTTTAGCTGAGTGTTGAAACGAGCTGAGGCAGGATAGCAGTCAAGTCTGTAAATTCAAGGGTGTAAAGTAAGAAGCCTCATCTTCTACTAATTCATCTATTTCCCAAACCGCTGCTGATAACACCAGTTACTTAACGAAGCCAACAATTCTCACGTCCACACCAGACTTGAGTGATCTCTTCAGTTCACCTCAACACAAATCCCGTTCATCACTGATTTCTACCACTCACTAACCCTTCTGCACTGCCTTTCCTATCTTCGCCTACTTTTCTCTCCACAAACACCTCTGCGATCTCAAACACAGCACTACAACTCCTATTTAATAAACATCTGTCTAGGTTTTGCTTTAAAATCAACAGAAATATATTAGCTTGGCAATTTATTTAAACAAAACATACTTTTAAACCTAATCAAACTTTGATTTATATTTATGTGAAATAATATGACTTAATTCTTCCCTACATATTTAATTGGCGCCTATATTAATTTCGTAGTTTCCATCATTATGAAATATTTTTATTAAAGAATTTTGAAACTAGTTCGTAAGGAAATGCAGGAAAAATATAATCTCTGATAGTCAAAATAATTTTACCTACCTAAGAGACCCTGGAAAGGTAATATGTGTCACGGCCAATCTTCTCATCACCTAGCAGCCGAACAGGGAAAAAAATGTGAAGAATTTCCATGCATCGGGTGAGGCGGGCAAGCGATTACAACTAGGTGAAGGCCACCCACATCATTCCCACAAACTTGAGATATCCTTCATCGTAAGACCGACCGGGAGGCAGACAGAGGGCCAGATATTATTACGAATAAAACTCATTGTGTGTGTGTGTGTGTGTGTGTGTGTGTGTGTGTGTACTCACCTAACAGTACTCACCTAATTGTGGTTGCAGGGGTCGAGGGTTGAGCCATTGCTGCATGTGAGTGTGTGTGTGCGTATGTTTTCATTCGCTGATGCACACTGAGAAGAAATGTACATCTCTTGGTGTGTACACATCTTTTCATATATACCGAGATGTATATTCCCTTGATATTCTCTTGGATTGGTGAGACGAAATTCGTTCCCCACGAGCAAATATGTTTAATTTATTTCTTTTAGGAAAAATTAACGGTTTTGTTACGGAACTCTTCAGTAATCCTGAGGCTTCCTCATGTTCCTTCATGTTTAGTAATAAAATAAAATATTTGTTACCTTAGCAAATCCAATATTTTTTTGTGGTTGTGGTTGTTGAAGTTATTGCACTTATGGTTGCTAATTTTTAGTTGATGTTTTGGTTGTTGATGTCCAGGGAGCCTAAACGAGTGTGCAGAGTGGAAGAAATAATTTTTCTCCTGCGAATCAGCAAACTTCTATCAAACATTCTTGAAAAATATCTTTTAAAGCTACATATATCATATTCTAATTTGAGTGGAAATGATTTATTAATCTGTTGTACTTCAAATTGACGAGAAAATTAATCAGGTAGTAAATAATTCTAAGAGGGTACAGTTCCTGAGGTACAGGACCCAGTCACCGTTCAACTCACACTGATTGTCACTTATGCTGACTGTTTCTGTCCATCTCACTGACTGTCACTCACTCTCCTTCTCACACTGACTATTACTTAATGTCCATCTCACTCTGACTATCGATAACTGTCCATCTCACACCGACTGTTACTTACTGCCAATCTCACAATGCCTGTCACTCACTGTCCAAGACACACTGACTGTCACTCACTATCCAAAACACACTGACTGTCACATACTGTCCAAGACATACTGGCGGTCACTCACTGTCCAAGACACACTAACTGTCACTCACTATCCAAGACACACTGACTGCCACTCACAGTCAAACACATGCTGATTATCACCCACTGTCCAACTCACACTAACTGTCACTGTCCAACACACACTGACTGTCACTCATTCTCCGGTTCACAATGACTGTCACTCACTGTCCAGCTCACATTGTCCAGCTCACACTGTCCAGCTCACACTATCACTCACTGTCCAACATACAAACTGACTGTCATTCACTCCGGTGGTAAACACGTCACCTTTGGACTGGCTTGACCTGGCTGACATCAAGCCAGATTGCTGTGTATTTATATCTATAATTTATAAACAAAGACGCATTGGTAATTTTTTATTTTCTAAATATTAAAAGATGTCATTGATCGTATTTTTTATTATTTCACTATTTGATATAAATTGGTTTCAAGATTTAACTTAAAACTTAAATGAATATATATGTATCTTATTGGAAACATCATCCACTTCCTTGGATGAAACCACATTATCTATTATTCCCCAGAAAATGTGAGAGCCCTACGGGTTTAATGCTTCCTCGTTAATATTAAAACACAATTTTCATAATTTTTAAATGGCAAAAATCAAGTTTTTTAACAGGAATGATAAAAATGAGAGGGAGAGAGAGAGAGAGAGAGAGAGAGAGAGAGAGAGAGAGAGAGAGAGAGAGAGAGAGAGAGAGAGAGAGAGAGAGAGAGAGAGAGAGAGAGGGAGAGAGAGAGAGAGAGAGAGAGAGAGAGAGAGAGAGAGAGAGAGAGAGAGAGAGAGAGAGAGAGAGAGAGAGAGAGAGAGAGAGAGAGAGAGAGAGAGAGAGAGAGTGAATATATTAGACAGAAGATGACATGAAAAAGAAAAGATAACGAGAGATATAGGAGAAAGAGAATTAAAATAGCAAATTTCATATCTCACCCCAACTACACGTCTCTCTTTCTATCTCTCTCTCTGACTCTTTGTAAAAGAAACTCGAGGATTTAGACCCACGCGTCAGTACCACAACACTGCATAATGAGGCACTGTGAATATGAGATGCTCTCCTAGCATGTCGTGTTCTGAGGCTCCTCCACCACACGACACATACCAGATGCTCCACCAGCTAGTATTCGAGGCTTTTCCGCTCCACCAAACAAACATGCCAGATGCTCCACCAGCTAGTGTTTGAGGCGCTTCCGCCCCACGACTTATACCAGATACTCCACCAGTTTCAGGCTCCTCCACTACACGTTACGTACCAGATGCTCCACCATCTAGTGTTTGAGGCTCCTCCACTACACGTTACATACCAGATGCTCCACCATCTAGTGTTTGAAGCTCCTCCACCACACGATATTTACCAGATGCTCCACCAGCTGGTGTTTGAGGCTCCTCCACCACACCACACATACCAGTTGCTCCACCAGCTAGTGTTTGAGGCTTCTCTATCACACGACACATACCAGATCCTCCACCAGCTAGTGTTTAAGGCTCCTCCGCCTCACGACACATATCAGATACTCCACCAGATTGTGTCCTGAGTCTCTTCCTCCGCACGACACATTAAAAAGAATGACAAAACGTAATGTGTACGTTTCCCTGACAACTTGCCTTTAATATTATTTGTTTCAGTTCCTTCAGGCAGAAGATCATAGATCTCCTGTGTGAAGGTTACAGAAGCGGTATTCCGTTTGCATAAATTTTAAAATGCTTTATGCATTGCCAAGAAATAAACAACCGTCTCACAGGGAGACAGAAACCGGAAAATGTTCTCTAAATTAAGAGTTTTTTTTCTTCCAGTGGGTCATTTCTAAGTATTTACATGTGTACAATACATTTTTATTGATGACACGTTCACACATTACGGTCAAACAACATAACATTCTCACGGGACGGCTGGGATTCGAACCGAGTGCATGTTAGTCATTATGCCATTGCTCTAACCACTGTACCACGCTGCCATTAAATTCTAAGCAATAATGCAATGTCTTAATGCTAGAGATGGGCTTTTCATTTGAGGGATTGGAGCTACTCTTCTATCCCTCGGATTAAACCTGATTACCTACCAATTCCCCCAGGCCCCGTTTTAACCGTACGAGTTTACCACTTCCCCATGAATGAGAGCTTTCATGGGGGAAACTCTCCTATATAATATTTAAATTAAATTAGTCCGAAAGTCGATATAAAAGAATAACGCACATTTTTCATAACTTAAATCCAAACGTCTGTAAAATCTGATGTAGATGGTGAGAGAGAGATAAATAAAGAAGTGGATACATAGATTTAGATACAGGATAATAGATATGACTAAAAAGATTCTGGCGGTGCTTGCATTTTTTGATAAA
>NC_091295.1:44179823-44212323 GCF_038502225.1 Cherax quadricarinatus
AAAAGTTGTGCAATAATTTCTGCCAGACGGGCAAAACTCCTGCAAGCGTGACTAAGGAAGTCACGAGGACCCATCCCGTCCCCAGGGCAGTAGTAATTTGGACAAGTAGTCGTCTTTCTCTGTCTGTCGTTCCCAGGTGATATATGTACCTCCTCCATCTTTCCCATGAGTTAGAAACAACTTATATATATATATATATATATATATATATATATATATATATATATATATATATATATATATATATATATATATATATATATATATATATATAAATATATATATATATATATATATATATATATATATATATACATATATATATATATGTATATATATATGTCGGGCCGAATATGTAAAACTTGCGATTTTGGTTTAAATAGCAACGCTCATCTAGCCATATAGGACATGTGAAAATTTGTGTATGCAATAATTTCTCTAAAATCATTCTGAACCAAACGGAAAAAATATATTTTATTGCGTTTGTTTACTATTAAATTATTGTAAATGTATTTAAAGTATGTTTAGTTGGATTAGGCTAAAATAAATTGCGCTTGTTTTAATAAGGTTAGGTAAGTTTTCTCAGATTCTTTTGGTGCAAAATTATAAATTTTTACATTAACATTAATGAAAAAAATGTATCTTTAATTGTATAAAAGAAAATTTTAGAAAGGACTTATTTTTAAATGAGTTCTTTCTAATTGACCAGTTTTACATATTCTGCACTACATATATATATATATATATATATATATATATATATATATATATATATATATATATATATATATATATATATATATATATATATATATATATATATCTTCTTCTTTCAACAAACCGGCCGTATCCCACCGAGGCAGGGTGGCCCAAAAAGAAAAACAAAAGTTTCTCTTTTTTAAATTTAGTTATTTATACAGAAGGGGTTACTAGCCCCTTGCTCCCGGCATTTTAGTCACCTCTTACAACACGCATGGCTTACGGAGCAGAGAATTCTGTTCCACTTCCCCATGGAGGTAAGAAGAAATAAACAAGAACAAGAACTAGAAAGAAAATAGAAGAAAACTCAGAGGGGTATGTATATACATGCTTGTACATGTATTTGTAGTGTGACGTAAGTGTAAGTAGAAGTAGCAAGACGTACCTGAAATCTTGCATGTTTATGAGACAGAGAAAAGGACACAAGCAATCCTATCAAAATGTAAAACAATTACAGGCTTTCGTTTTGCACTCACTTGGCAAGACGGTAGTACCTCCCTGGGCGGTTGCTGTCTACCAACCTACTACCTAGGATATATATATATATATATATGTATATATATATATATATATATATATATATATATATATATATATATATATATATATATATATATATATATATATATATTATTTTTTATTCTCACACTGGCCGATTCCCACCAAGGCAGGGTGGCCCGAAAAAGAAAAACTTTCACCATCATTCACTCCATCACTGTCTTGCCAGAAGGGTGCTTTACACTACAGTTTTTAAACTGCAACATTAACACTCCTCCTTCAGAGTGCAGGCACTGTACTTCCCTTCTCCAGGACTCAAGTCCGGCCTGCCGGTTTCCCTGAATCCCTTCATAAATGTTACTTTGCTCACACTCCAACAGCACGTCAAGTATTAAAAACCATTTGTCTCCATTCACTCCTATCAAACACGCTCACGCATGCCTGCTGGAAGTCTAAGCCCCTCGCACACAAAACCTCCTTTACCCCCTCCCTCCAACCTTTCCTAGGCCGACCCCTACCCCGCCTTCCTTCCACTACAGACAGATACACTCTTAAAGTCATTCTGTTTCGCTCCATTCTCTCTACATGTCCGAACCACCTCAACAACCCTTCCTCAGCCCTCTGGAAAAACAGTTTTGGTAATCCCGCACCTCCTCCTAACTTCCAAACTACGAATTCTCTGCATTATATTCACACCACACATTGCCTTCAGACATGACATCTCCACTGCCTCCAGCCTTCTCCTCGCTGCAACATTCATCACCCACGCTTCACACCCATATAAGAGCGTTGGTAAAACTATACTCTCATACATTCCCCTCTTTGCCTCCAAGGACAAAGTTCTTTGTCTCCACAGACTCCTAAGTGCACCACTCACTCTTTTTCCCTCATCAATTCTATGATTCACCTCATCTTTCATAGACCCATCCGCTGACACGTCCACTCCCAAATATCTGAATACGTTCACCTCCTCCATACTCTCTCCCTCCAATCTGATATTCAATCTTTCATCACCTAATCTTTTTGTTATCCTCATAACCTTACTCTTTCTTCTTTTGCACACCCTACCAAATTCATCCACCAATCTCTGCAACTTCTCTTCAGAATCTCCCAAGAGCACAGTGTCATCAGCAAAGAGCAGCTATGACAACTCCCACTTTGTGTGTGATTCTTTATCTTTTAACTCCACGCCTCTTGCCAAAACCCTCGCATTTACTTCTCTTACAACCCCATCTATAAATATATTAAACAACCACGGTGACATCACACATCCTTGTCTAAGGCCTACTTTTACTGGGAAAAAATTTCCCTCTTTCCTACATACTCTAACTTCAGCCTCACTATCCTCGTAAAAACTCTTCACTGCTTTCAGTAACCTACCTCCTACACCATACACTTGCAACATCTGCCACATTGCCCCCCTATCCACCCTGTCATACGCCTTTTCCAAATCCATAAATGCCACAAAGACCTCTTTAGTCTTATCTAAATACTGTTCACTTATATGTTTCACTGTAAACACATGGGCCACACACCCTCTACCTTTCCTAAAGCCTCCTTGTTCATCTGCTATCCTATTCTCCGTCTTACTCTTAATTCTTTCAATTATAACTCTACCATACACTTTACCTGGTATACTCAACAGACTTATCCCCCTATAATTTTTGCACTCTCTTTTATCCCCTTTGCCTTTATACAAAGGAACTAGGCATGCTCTCTGCCAATCCCAAGGTACCTAACCCTCTTCCATACATTTATTAAATAATTGTACCAACCACTCCAAAACTATATCCTCACCTGCTTTTAACATTTCTATCTTTTTCCCATCAATCCCGGCTGCCTTACCCCCTTTCATTTTACCTACTGCCTCACGAACTTCCCCCACACTCACAACTGGCTCTTCCTCACTCCTACAAGATGTTATTCCTCCTTGCCCTATACACGAAATCACAGCTTCCCTATCTTCATCAACATTTAACAATTCCTCAAAATATTCCCTCCATCTTCCCAATACCTCTAACTCTCCATTTAATAACTCTCCTCTCCTATTTTTAACTGGCAAATCCATTTGTTCTCTAGGCTTTCTTAACTTGTTAATCTCACTCCAAAACTTTTTCTTATTTTCAACAAAATTTGTTGATAACATCTCACCCACTCTCTCATTTGCTCTCTTTTTACATTGCTTCACCACTCTCTTAACCTCTCTCTTTTTCTCCATATACTCTTCCCTCCTTGCATCACTTCTACTTTGTAAAAACTTCTCATATGCTAACTTTTTCTCCCTTACTACTCTCTTTACATCATCATTCCACCAATCGCTCCTCTTCCCTCCTGCACCCACTTTCCTGTAACCACAAACTTCTCCTGAACACTCTAACACTACATTTTTAAACCTACCCCATACCTCTTCGACCCCATTGCCTATGCTCTCATTAGCCCATCTATCCTCCAATAGCTGTTTATATCTTACCCTAACTGCCTCCTCTTAATTTATAAACCTTCACCTCTCTCTTCCCTGATGCTTCTATTCTCCTTGTATCCCATCTACCTTTTACTCTCAGTGTAGCTACAACTAGAAAGTGATCTGATTTATCTGTGGCCCCTCTATAAACATGTACATCCTGAAGTCTACTCAACAGTCTTTTATCTACCAATACATAATCCAACAAACTACTGTCATTTCGCCCTACATCATATCTTGTATACTTATTTATCCTCTTTTTCTTAAAATATGTATTACCTATAACTAAACCCCTTTCTATACAAAGTTCAATCAAAGGGCTCCCATTATCATTTACACCTGGCACCCCAAACTTACCTACCACACCCTCTCTAAAAGTTTCTCCTACTTCAGCATTCAGGTCCCCTACCACAATTACTCTCTCACTTGGTTCAAAGGCTCCTATACATTCACTTAACATCTCCCAAAATCTCTCTCTCCTCTGCATTCCTCTCTTCTCCAGGTGCATACACGCTTACTATGACCCACTTCTCGCATCCAACCTTTACTTTAATCCACATAATTCTTGAATTTACACATTCATATTCTCTTTTCTCCTTCCATAACTGATCATTTAACATTACTGCTACCCCTTCCTTTGCTCTAACTCTCTCAGATACTCCTGATTTAATCACATTTGTTTCCCCCCACTGAAACTGTCCTACCCCCTTCAGCTTTGTTTCGCTTAGGGCCAGGACATCCAACTTCTTTTCATTCATAACATCAGCAATCATCTGTTTCTTGTCATCCGCACTACATCCACGCACATTTAAGCATCCCAGTTTTATAAAGTTTTTCTTCTTCTCTTTTTTAGTAAATGTCTACAGGAGAAGGGGTTACTAGCCCATTGCTCCCGGCATTTTAGTCGCCTCATACGACACGCATGGCTTACGGAGGAAAGATTCTTTTCCACTTCCCCATGAACAATAGAAGAAATAAAGAAGAACAAGAGCTATTTAGAAAAAAGAGAAGAACCTAGATTTATATATATAAATATATATATGCATATGCGTGTCTGTGAAGTGTGACCAAAGTGTAAGTAGGAGTAACAAGATATCCCTGTTATCTAGCGTGTTTATGAGACAGAAAAAGACACCAGCAATCCTACCATCATGCAAAACAGTTACAGGTTTTTGTTTCACAGTCATCTGGCAGAACGGTAGTACTTCCCTGGGTGGTTGCTGTCTACCAACCTACTACCTATATATATATATATATATATATATATATATATATATATATATATATATATATATATATATATATATATATATATATATATATATATATATATATATATATATATATATATATATATATATACACATAAGGTGGTACCACCTCTAGAACTGTCCTGGGGACCCTCATCATCATAGAAATGAAAATGTCTCACTGAGACATTAATTATTTGTATCTTTGGACATAAGTATTATAGTATGACTTCAGTTGTCCTGTTACCTAACATCTATTACTACACTCACATCAGAGATTCACAGTGTCTGGGAAACCTATATTAATCTAGAAATGAAGGCAGAACAAGGGCTACAAAGCGATACTTATGCGTTGCAATAAGACTTCAAGTTCTGATCTTCTAAAACTCAAACATTAACAAACCATATGGATGATTCGCCGGGTCAAGGAGATACATGTTATATTAACCAAGACGCGAGCAAAATAACATGGTATATATTGCAAGCTTATTTTCATTTTCAACATTTTAGCGTTGCAACACGGAGACCGTGCGCTGATGCTATTAATCACGAGTGAGTGGTTTCCTATGGAAAGTTTTTAATGTTTTTCCGCTAAAGCTTCTCTATCGTGGCGGCATTAACAAAATCTTATTTTCAGCTTGAATGGGCGTGGAATGGTCTATGAGGGTGTGAAAATTTCATTAAGGAGTAAACTTCGGTAACAGCAATATTTATATATTTATATATATATATATATATATATATATATATATATATATATATATATATATATATATATATATATATATATATATATATATATATATATATATATGTATATATATATATATATATATATATATATATATATATATATATATATATATATATATATAAATATATATATATATGTATATATATATATATATATATATATATATATATATATATATATATATATATATATATATATATATATATATATATATATATATATATATATATATAGTAGGTAGTAGGTTGGTCGACAGCAACCACCCAGGGAAGTACTACCGTCCTGCCAGATGACTGTGAAACAGGAACCTGTAACTGTTTTGCATGATGGTAGGGTTGCTGGTGTCTTTTTCTGTCTCATAAACATGCTAGATAACAGGGATATCTTGCTACTCCTACTTACACTTTGGTCACACTTCACAGACACGCACATGCATATATGTATACATACATCTAGGTTTTTCTCCTTTTTCTACATAGCTCTTGTTCTTCTTTATTTCTTCTATTGTCCATGGGGAAGTGGAAAAGAATCTTTCCTCCGTAAGCCATGCGTGTCGTATGAGGCGACTAAAATGCCGGGAGCAATGGGCTAGTAACTCCTTCTCCTGTAGACATTTACTAAAAAAGAGAAGAAGAAAAACTTTATAAAACTGGGATGCTTGAATGTGCGTTGATGTAGTGCAGATGACAAGAAACAGATGATTGCTGATGTTATGAATGAAAAGAAGTTGGATGTCCTGTCCCTAACCGAAACAAAGCTGAATGGGGTAGGGGAGTTTCGGTGGGGGGAAATAAATGGGATTAAATCTGGAGTATCTGAGAGGGTTAGAGCAAAGGAAGGGGTAGCAATAATGTTGAATGATCAGTTATGGAAGGAGAAAAGAGAATATGAATGTGTAAATGCAAGAATTATGTGGATTAAAGTAAAGGTTGGATGCGAGAAGTGGGTCATAATAAGCGTGTATGCACGTGCAGAAGAGAGGAATGCAGAGGAGAGAGAGAGATTTTGGGAGATGTTAAGTGAATGTATAGGAGCCTTTGAACCAAGTGAGAGAGTAATTGTGGTAGGGGATCTGAATGCTAAAGTAGGAGAAACTTCTAGAGAGGGTGTGGTAGGTAAGTTTGGGGTGCCAGGTGTAAATGATAATGGGAGCCCTTTGATTGAACTTTGTATAGAAAGGGGTTTAGTTATAGGTAATACAGATTTTAAGAAAAAGAGGATAAGTATGTATACAAGATATGATGTAGGGTGAAATGACAGTAGTTTGTTGGATTATGTATTGGTAGATAAAAGACTGTTGAGTAGACTTCAGGATGTACATGTTTATAGAGGGGCCACAGATATATCAGATCACTTTCTAGGTGTAGCTACACTGAGAGTAAAAGGTAGATGGGATACAAGGAGAATAGAAGCATCAGGGAAGAGAGAGGTGAAGGTTTATAAACTAAAAGAGGAGGCAGTTACGGAAAGATATAAACAGCTATTGGAGGATAGATGGGCTAATGAGAGCATAGGCAATGGGGTCAAAGAGGTATGGGGTAAGTTTAAAAATGTAGTGTTAGAGTGTTCAGCAGAAGTTTGTGGTTATAGGAAAGTGGGTGCGGGAGGGAATAGGAGCGATTGGTGGAATGATGATGTAAAGAGAGTAGTAAGGGAGAAAAAGTTAGCATATGAGAAGTTTTTACAAAGTAGAAGTGATGCAAGGAGGGAAGAGTATATGGAGAAAAAGAGAGAGATTAAGAGAGTGGTGAAGCAATGTAAAAAGAGAGCAAATGAGAGAGTGGGTGAGATGTTATCAACAAATTTTGTTGAAAATAAGAAAAAGTTATGGAGTGAGATTAACAAGTTAAGGAAGCCTAGAGAACAAATGGATTTGTCAGTTAAAAATAGGAGAGGAGAGTTATTAAATGGAGAGTTAGAGGTATTGGGAAGATGGAGGGAATATTTTGAGGAATTGTTAAATGTTGATGAAGATAGGGAAGCTGTGATTTCGTGTATAGGGCAAGGAGGAATAACATCTTGTAGGAGTGAGGAAGAGCCAGTTGTGAGTGTGGGGGAAGTTCGTGAGGCAGTAGGTAAAATGAAAGGGGGTAAGGCAGCCGGGATTGATGGGATAAAGATAGAAATGTTAAAAGCAGGTGGGGATATAGTTTTGGAGTGGTTGGTGCAATTATTTAATAAATGTATGGAAGAGGGTAAGGTACCTAGGGATTGGCAGAGAGCATGCATAGTTCCTTTGTATAAAGGCAAAGGGGACAAATGAGAGTGCAAAAATTATAGGGGGATAAGTCTGTTGAGTATACTTGGTAAAGTGTATGGTAGATTTATTATTGAAAGAATTAAAAGTAAGACGGAGAATAGGATAGCAGATGAACAAGGAGGCATTAGCAAAGGTAGGGGGTGTGTGGACCAGGTGTTTACAGTGAAACATATAAGTGAACAGTATTTAGATAAGGCTAAAGAGGTCTTTGTGGCATTTATGGATTTGGAAAAGGCGTATGACAAAGTGGATAGGGGGACAATGTGGCAGATGTTGCAGGTGTATGGTGTAGGAGGTAGGTTACTGAAAGCAGTGAAGAGTTTTTACAAGGATAGTGAGGCTCAAGTTAGAGTACATAGGAAAGAGGGAAATTATTTCCCAGTAAAAGTAGGCCTTTGACAAGGATGTGTGATGTCACCGTGGTTGTTTAATATATTTATAGATGGGGTTGTAAGATAAGTAAATGCGAGGGTCCTGACAAGAGGCGTGGAGTTAAAAGATAAAGAATCACACATAAAGTGGGAGTTGTCACAGTTGCTCTTTGCTGATGACACTGTGCTCTTGGGAGATTCTGAAGAGAAGTTGCAGAGATTGGTGGATGAATTTGGTAGGGTGTGCAAAAGAAGAAAATTAAAAGTGAATACAGGAAAGAGTAAGGTTATGAGGATAACAAAAAGACTAGGTGATGAAAGATTGGATATCAGATTGGAGGGAGAGGGTATGGAGGAGGTGAATGTATTCAGATATTTGGGAGTGGACGTGTCAGCGGATGGGTCTATGAAGGATGAGGTGAATCATAGAATTGATGAGGGAAAAAGGGTGAGTGGTGCACTTAGGAGTCTGTGGAGACAAAGAACTTTGTCCTTGGAGGCAAAGAGGGGAATGTATGAGAGTATATTTTTACCAACACTCTTATATGGGTGGGTGTGAAGCATGGGTGATGAATGTTGCAGCGAGGAGAAGGCTGGAGGCAGTAGAGATGTCATGTCTGAGGGCAATGTGTGGTGTGAATATAATGCAGAGAATTCGTTGTTTGGAAGTTAGGAGGAGGTGCGGGATTACCAAAACTGTTGTCCAGAGGGCTGAGGAAGGGTTGTTGAGGTGGTTCGGACATGTAGAGAGAATGGAGCGAAACAGAATGACTTCAAGAGTGTATCAGTCTGTAGTGGAAGGAAGGCGGGGTAGGGGTCGGCCTAGGAAAGGTTGGAGGGAGGGGGTAAAGGAGGTTTTGTGTGCGAGGGGCTTGGACTTCCAGCAGGCGTGCGTGAGCGTGTTTGATAGGAGTGAATGGAGACGAATGGTTTTTAATACTTGACGTGCTGTTGGAGTGTGAGCAAAGTAACATTTATGAAGGGGTTCAGGGAAACCGGCAGGCCGGACTTGAGTCCTGGAGATGGGAAGTACAGTGCCTGCACTCTGAAGGAGGGGTGTTAATGTTGCAGTTTAAAAACTGTAGTGTAAAGCACCCTTCTGGCAAGACAGTGATGGAGTGAATGATGGTGAAAGTTTTTCTTTTTCGGGCCACCCTGCCTTGGTGGGAATCGGCCAGTGTGATAATAAAAAATAATAAAATATATCTATATATATACATATATATATATATATATATATATATATATATATATATTATATATATATATATATATATATATATATATATATATATATATATATATATATATATATATATATATATATATATATATATATGTATATATATAGGGAGGTACCACCTCTAGAACTATTATAGGGACCCTCATCCTCAGAGAAAAGAATGAACTTGCTTCAGGGAAAACTCAAGACTCTCCCTGAAGCTGTTTGAGAATTTTCTCCTACCACCCCCTTTATTATATATATATATATATATATATATATATATATATATATATATATATATATATATATATATATATATATATTATATATATATATATATATATATTTTATTTAAAGACAAAATACATTGACAAAACATTCACAAAAATACGATACAAAGTAAAACAACATAGGTAACTCAGCGCTACATCTCGAATACTTCGTCCAGCTCCCCAGCGGTGGGCCGCGTTCCCAGGATGCTGCAGGCATTTCCTCTCTGGATCGCAACACTGAGTCTCTGAAAGAGGAAGCTGGTCGCCCTGTGGTACTTTGTTTCTATAATGAGCTTTTCACCCAGCTCTTTTAGGAACTTTAGAGCACACTTGCCCCATGCTCCAAGGGTCTCCGACCCTATTGGGATGAAGTTATAGCAAGGGGGAAGGTCTTTATATTTGCGGATCTTCTGAGTCTCCCTGTGGCTGGCAGCTCCACCCCCTTCCACTACGGAGTATGGCAAGTAGGTGTCTGCCAATGTGGCGGCGCATGTGTAGTCCCAGGCAATCTGCTTTCCATCCTTCCAAGGTAGCATAGTGGCTCCATCAGGACGCTTTAGACTTCCGTCAGACCTCTGCACTTGGGGTTCCCGTTGAGCTGGGCAACGGGCTGTGGCGAGGCTTCTCATTATGATGTCATTGACCTCCTCATGCCTGGCATACTTCCCTTCTGCTGTGTGACACACGAGACCATGAAGTCCGAATTGATCAGCTGTCGCCCTGCCGCAAATACACCTATTTTCGGTGAGGATGGGGGCGCCTAGGCGAAGAGCAACACCAATCCGAATGGCCTGTGGGTCTAGTCGAGTGCCCAAATAGATAGCAGAGAGTTTGCATATATATATATATATATATATATATATATATATATATATATATATATATATATATATATATATATATATATATATATATATATATATATATTCAGTGTATGTGTGTGTGTGTGTACTCACCTATTTGTTATTGTGGTTGCAGGGATCAAGTCACATCTCCTGTCCCCGCCTCTTCGCTGGCCTCTACTAGGGTCACTCTTCCCGCTCCATGAGGTTTATCATACCTCTTCTTAAAGCTATGTATGGATCCTGCCTCCGCTACTTCACTTCCCAGATTATTCCACTTCCCATCAACTTTGTGACTGTATGTGACTGTGTTTGTTTGTGTGTGTGTGTGTGTGTGTGTGTGTGTGTGTGTGTGTGTGTGACTGTTTGTGTGTGTGTGTGTGTGTGTGTGTGTGTGTGTGTGTGTGTGTGTGTGTGTGTGTGTGTGTGTGTGTGCGTGTGTGTGTGTGTGTGTGTGTGTGTGTGTGTGTGTGTGTATGTGTGTGTGTGTGTATGTGTTTTACATTAAGACATGTTCTATAAAAGACTTTTTTCTGTTTGATAAGGTTAATTTGCGTTGAACTAATATTGCGGAACTCAAATTGCAATTTTAAACAATGTTGTCAGTCAGGCGAAATCTTTCGAAAATTTACGTATGTTCGTTTTAACATTCTCCATTAATAAAAGTGCACGTATATCTTAGGTCCACTGAATCGAGATTGGCACAGACATTGATATTGACACATGGACTGGCACTAGCTGAGGCCTCAGCAGTGCCAGTGGTATTCAATCTTAGACTGACACCAACATCTGCACTGATACACGCTGGCACTCTGACTCCCCACAGGCTACCATCACCACCTAGCTGTCACCTCAGAGTGCAGGAGGAAATTTCCCCAGTGGCACCCTCCGTCCTCCCTCTCTCTCTCCCTCTCTCTCTCCCTCTCTCTCTTCCTCTCTCTCTCTCTCTCTCTCTCTCTCTCTCTCTCTCTCTCTCTCTCTCTCTCTCTCTCTCTCTCTCTCTCTCTCTCTCTCTCTCTCTCTCTCTCTCTCTCTCTCTCTCTTTGTACTAGTACAGTTCTTATTACAACAGCACTACTACTGCTACTACTTCTACTACTACTACTACTTCTACTACTACTACTACTACTACTACTACTACTACTACTACTACTACTACTACTACTACTACTACTACCACTACTACTGCTACGTTTACTACAGTACTACCACTACTGCTACAACTACTAATAATAAAATGCCAAAACGGACTTAAACTCTGCGGCGTTCGCGTTCCACGTTTCACTGTCAGGACTTAAAACAGTAAACCCAAGTGACATTAGATCATTGCTCTGGAGCCATGCTTCCCCCTTCCTTGCATGATAAGCTTCTTGACTCTAGGAAAAGGGCTCTTGATCCAATGAATTGGAGAAATCATTTCCTTCCTCTGATCAAGACTGATTGCCTTCCATTTCAGAGGCCTTTCACCTCTAGTTGATTTCCCCATCGCAGCACAAAGCATTTTTCCAAAGATTACATGAAGAAAAAATGTGTTTACAAGCGCGGTGAGTATACCTAAGAAAGATATATAGCTTTACAAGATACAAGAAGCTGTATACAACAAAAGGACAAAGGTGACTCGAGTTTTTACATGGTTGTTTTCAACGACATTGTTGCAGAATTGTTGATGAAGAAAGGGAAGAACACTGAAGTGCATTGCCCGACGGGGATTCTTTCCTGGAAACGAAAGAGAAAGAGAGAAAGATATGAAAGCTTCGCGGAATTATACAGACGTATCTCGCTGTATGTTTCGTATGCGGGATGAAGATTTCCAACAGAAAAAAAAAGTCGTTGTAACGTTGTTACCTGAAACCATTACCAAACATTCTTCATTTTAGTTCAAGATATGTTTTGTTAGATTACTTAACCTTAACTTACGAATAATTTACAATATACATACGAATAAACCACATTTAAAAACGCCAATATTTTTTGGATTATTATATTCATACACACACACACACACACACACATTTATATATATATATATATATATATATATATATATATATATATATATATATATATATATATATATATATATATATATATATATATATATATATATATATATATATACGTGCAAAACAACCACTCTGAAAGAATAGAGAAATTCCAAGCGCTTTCGTGACTACTCACATTATCAAGGAACTATGAAAGTGAAGCATCCAAGGAAGCTATATAAGGGATCCGGCCAGCACCTCACTATCAGATCCCACAACGGTTAAACACGTGACGCGCGGCGAGCCAACTTGGATAGGTCCTTTGCAAAACTCACCCCTAAACTATTCTACCCAAGAAAATTTAAAAATTATTTGTCCAGTGTATTATTAAATTCTTCCCAAATTCTATTAATTATAAATGGATCTAATTTATATAAACCAAAGGAAATATTCATATTATTGTCAAAACTGCTTTTTATGAAACAAGATTCAATTATATTCCTGTCGACCATGGACTTGCTAGATACTACTTTCTCAACTTTTTGAAAATCAATTGGATGGTTAAAATCTCTTACATGAATAAATAGAGCATTGGAATCTTGTCCAGTTCTAATGCTATATTTATGTTGTTTTAATCTTAGTTCGAGATTTTTACCAGTTTGACCGTAATAAACTTTATCGCAAATTTTACAAGGAATCTTATAGACACATCCATCCAAGATTCCTTGTAAAATTTGCGATAAAGTTTATTACGGTCAAACTGGTAAAAATCTCGAAGATTAAAACAACATAAATATAGCATTAGAACTGGACATGAAATAGGTAATGATTTGAAATACCCAAGAAACGTAATTGATAAATCTTTTAAAATTGCTAGAAATACTTTTTGCAATCCAAAAAGGGACAACCAGCCTTATTTAACTAAAAATATATTGGTTTTCCCTTACCATGAAAACTTGGTTGATATGCCTTCTCTTCTTAAGACTTTTAATATCAGAGTTTGATTTAAAAATCTTGATACAGTAAAAAAACTTTTGATAAAGAATTCCCCCCAAAGTGCTGACAGATGTGTCTATAAGATTCCTTGTAAAATTTGCGATAAAGTTTATTAGGGCCAAACTGGTAAAAGTCTCGAACTAAGATTAAAACAACATAAATATAGCATTAGAACTGGACAAGATTCCAATGCTCTATTTTTTCATGGTTGAGATTTTAACCATCCAATTGATTTTCAAAAAGTTGAGAAAGTTGCATCAAGCATGTCCATGGTCGACAAGAATATAATTGAATCTTGTTTCATAAAAAGCAGTTTTGACAATAATATGAATATTTCCTTTGGTTTATATAAATTAGATCCATTTATGATTAATAGAATTTGGGAAGAATTTAATAATACATTGGACAAATAATAAATTTTAAAATTCTTAATTCTTGAGTAGAATAGTTTGTTGGTGGGTTGTGTGAAGGACCTGTCTAGTTGGGCCAGCGGGCCTGCTGCAGTGTTCCCTTTCTTATGAGTCGCGCGTCAGGTGTTGCTTTGTTATGGGATGTGATAGTGAGGTGTGGGCTAGACCCTTTATATGCATACCTTTGATGCATTACTTTTATTGTTCCTTGATAATGTGAGTAGTCACGAAAGCCCTTGGAATTTCTCTATTCTTTCAAAGTGGTTGTTTTGCATATATATATATATATATATATATATATATATATATATATATATATATATATATATATATATATATATATATATATATATATATATATATATATATATATATATATATGAATAAACAGAAAGATGGACGGGGGATTGAACTGTGAATGCTTGTAACATATTTAACGGAAATTTACTAAAAGGAAGAGAGTAATTAATTTTTAGACAAAATATATTGGAATTTTTTTTTAAATTGTACTTGCATAAACAAGAGCTAAACAACGCATACATTTCCAGAACACAAATTCACACTTGCAAATAATGCAGAAAGCAACAAAAGGATCAGTGTTGCCAGAACAATGAAGAATAAGGAGAGGGATTAGTGTTGCCAAAACAATGAGGAACAAAGGGGGGGGACAGTGTTGCCAAAAAATGAGGAACAAGGGGAGGGATCAGTGTTGCCAAAGAAATGAGGAACAAGGGGGTCAGTGTTGCCAGAACAGTAAGCTACAAGAGGATCAGTATGACGAGAGGATGGAAATAAATTGTATAAAATACCGACACAATGGAAATATAAACGCATATGCAGTATAATGTGATCCTTTATTGACAACGTTTCGCCCACACAGTGGGCTTTTTCAAGTCACAAACAGATCTACCTGGGTTGGAAGGTACGTGAGTATTTATTGTCAGGTTCAGAATGTTGAGGTCAGGTGGAGAATGCTGCATCTGATGATCTACTGGGTGGGGTTATAGAGTCTAAAATCTTAGGTAGCTTGGAAAGGATATTGGATAAGTTTGTGAGCAGGCCTTCTGCAGTGTTCCATTCTGAACCTGACTATAAATACTCGCGTACCTTCCTCCCCAGGTAGATCTGTTTGTGACTTGAAAAAGCCCACTGTGTGGGCGAAACGTTGTCAATAAAGGATCACATTATACTGCATATGTGTTTATATTTCCATGACCAGAGGAATAAGCTACAAGCGAACAAGTATTGACAGACCAACAAGCTACAAGAGAATCATTATTTCCAGGACAATAAGCTACAATGGGATCAATATTGCCAGAACAATAAGCTACAATGAAACCACTATTGCCAGAACAATTCGCACCTCCGTGTGCCTGGTTCTGGCGATATTGTCAGGAAATATTTTTGAGACTAAGTCCTGTCACAGGCAAGTGACATTAAATCCTTCTTACCTTGGAAAGTGAAACATATTCCCGGATATTTCAAAGGATCCGAAGGTGATTTTAGTGGTTTTGAAGTCCGATGAGGATCTACTGTTCTCTGAAAGAAATGCATTCATTTCTCAAATACCCGGAGCTGGAAATATTATTGGAAATTAATATTTTTTTTTTTTGGAGGAGCAACCTCTTTAAAAATTATTAAAAAAAATTTTTTTTGTTCATTCTGGAATTGTTTTTATCAGTGTTTTTATTATTCTTTATTTTTAATATAAATAAAATGTTCTTGACATAAATTTACGTAATTGGTCATTTTAATTAGTTTTAATTTATTATTTTTATTTACCTAATTTTCCCTCTAATTTTATTTTTAAATATTATTTTCCAAGCAATTTTGTTTGTTTTCTGACTGAACGTAAAAGGAATTTTTCTTGACGTGTTTGAGAACGGTGTTTCTGGTTGTACCCTCCATTATGATGGATACATTGTGGAAACAAAGTGACCATGTATCCAGTGGCCTCCAACTCAAATCAGACAGGTACCATTCACACTCACATGTATCCCACCACTACGATGTAGCATGCACACACAAGTATCCCTGAACCACAATAGAACACCCACACACACCCAGCACTACGATGTAGCATCCACACACGTGTGTCCCTGAATTACAATAGAACACACACACACACACACTCACACACACACACACACACACACACACACACACACACACACACACACACACACACACACACACACACACACACACTCACACACACACACACACACACACACATGTTATTACTGTTCTTGCTGTTGAACAGCGGTTTAGTGCCGATGGAGGTAGCGTAGGTAGCAATGATACGGCCGTGGACTAGTTTGGCTTTAATTGGAAAGGAGTGAGTACAAAACGGGCAATGTGAGGGAATGACCGTTAGCCAGTCCGTGGAGGGGAGCACTTGTGCCTATCAAGTCGGTCGGCCGAGGAGTGAGGGCGAATGGGCTCAGCCTCCCACTGACCTGGGTGAGCCTACAGAGGGCAGCACTTAAATGCCGCGAAATATGAACTAGTCAGAACAGACGGCTTAGGCTGTCTGTTCTGACAGTACAGGCTCTCTCTCTACACACACACACACACACACACACACACACACACACACACACACACACACACACACACACACACACATAACGGAAGGGATAGACTCAGAAGTGTCCTTGTTTGCAGACGATGTGAAGTTAATGAGAAGAATCGAATCGGACGAGGATCAGGCAGGACTACAAAGAGATCTGGACAGGCTACAAGCCTGGTCCAGCAACTGGCTCCTTGAATTTAACCCTGCCAAATGCAAAGTCATGAAGATTGGGGAAGGGCAAAGAAGACCGCAGACACAATATAGTTTAGATGGCCAAAGACTGCAAACCTCACTCAAGGAAAAAGATCTGGGGGTGAGTATAACACCGAGCATATCTCCTGAGGCGCACATCAATCAGATAACTGCTGCAGCATACGGGCGCCTGGCAAACCTACGGATAGCGTTCCGTTACTCAGTAAGGACTCGTTTAAGACTCTGTACACCATCTACGTCAGGCCCATACTGGAGTATGCAGCACCAGTTTGGAATCCACACCTAGTCAAGCACGTCAAGAAATTAGAGAAAGTGCAAAGGTTTGCAACAAGACTAGTCCCAGAGCTACGGGGATTGTCCTATGAAGAAAGGTTGAGGGAAATCGGCCTGACGACACTGGAGGCCAGGAGGGTCAGGGGAGACATGATAACGACATATAAAATACTGAGCGGAATAGACGAGGTGGACAAAGACGGGATGTTCCAGAGATGGGACACAGACACAAGAGGTCACAATTGGAAGTTGAAGACTCAGATGAATCAAAGGGATGTTAGGAAGTATTTCTTCAGTCATAGAGTAGTCAGGCCATGGAATAGCCTAGAAAGTGATGTGGTGGAGGCAGGAACCATACATAGTTTTAAGGCGAGGTGTGATAGAGCTCATGGGGCAGGGAGAGAGAGGCCCTAGTAGCAATCAGCGAAGAGGCGGGGCCAGGAGCTGTGACTCGACCCCTGCAACCACAAATAGGTGAGTACAAATAGGTGAGTACACAATAGTCGAAGAGCCAGAAACGAGTATTCACAGACAAGGAGGGCGGCCCAGCGACAGTACGAAAACGACATAGCATCGAAAGCCAAGTCTGACCCAAAACTGCTGTATGTCCACGTTAAGAGGAAGACAACAGTCAAAGACTAGGTTATCAGGCAGAGAAAAGAACGTGGGGAACTCACCAGAAGCGATCAAGAGGTAGGTGGACAGAACAGAGGGGGACGCAAACAAGGAATATACCAACAAGTGTTAGATGACATACACACAACTGAGGAGGAGGTGAAGAAGCAGCTAAGGGATCTTGATACCTCAAAGGCAATGGGACAAGACAAAATCTCCCCGTGGGTTCTTAGAGAGGGAGCAGAAATGCTGTGTGTGCCACTAACCACAATCTTCAATACATCCCTTGAAACTGGGCAACTACCTGAGATATGGAAGACGGCAAATGTAGTACCCATATTTAAAAAAGGAGACAGAAAAGAGGCACTAAGCTATAGACCATTGTCACTGACGTACATAGTGTGCAAAGTAATGGAAAGATTATCAGGGGGAGAGTAGAGGAGCACCTGGAATGGAACAAGAGTATAAACGCAATGGTTTTATGGAAGGTTTTATGGAAGGCAAATCCTGTGTCACAAACCTTCTGGAGTTTTATGATAAAGTAACAGAAATAAGACACGAGAGAGAGTGGTGGGTTGATTGCATCTTCTTGAACTGCAAGAAGGCCTTCGACACAGTTCCTCACAGGAGATTGTTGCAGAAGCTAGAGAATCAGGCGCATATAACAGGAAGGGTGCTGCAATGGATCAGAGAATACCTGACAGGGAGGCAACAACGAGTCATGGTACGTGATGAGGTATCACAGTGGGCACCAGTGACGAGCGTGGGTCCCGCAGGGGTTGGTCCTAGAACCAGTGCTATTTCTGGTATATGTGAATGACATGATAGAAGGGTTAGACTCTGAAGTGTCCCTGTTTACAGATGATGTGAAGTTAATGAGGAGAATTAAATCCAGTTAGGATCAGGTAGGACTCCAAAAAGACCTGGACATGCTGGACACCTGGTCCAGCAACTGGCCTCTCGAATTTAACCCCGACAAATGCAAAGTCATGAAGATCGGGGAAGAGCAAAGAAGACCGCAGACGGAGTATAGGATAGGTGGCCAAAGACTGCAAACCTCGCTCAAGGAGAAAGATCTTGGGGTAAGTATAACACCGAGCACGTCTCCGGAAGCATACATCAACCAGATAACTGCTGCAGCATATGGGCACCTGGCAAACCTGAGAATAGCGTTCCGATACCTTAGTAAGGAATCGTTCAAGACACTGTACACCGTGTACGTCAGGCCCATATTGGAGTATGCAGCACCTGTTTGGAACCCACACTTGATCACGCACGTCAAGAAATTTGAGAAAGTGCAAAGATTTGCGACAAGGTTAGTTTCAGAGCTAAGGGAATGTCCTACGAAGAAAGGTTGAGGGAAAGCGGCCTGACGACACTGCAGGACAGGAGGGTTAGAGTAGACATGATAACAACATACAAAATACTGTGTGGAATAGACAAGGTGGACAGAGACAGGATGTTCCAGTTTGGGGACACAGAAACAAGGGGTCACAATTGGAAGTTGAAGACCCAAATGAGTCAAAGGGATGTTAGGAAGTATTTCTTCAGTCACAGAGTAGTCAGGAAGTGGAATAGCCTAGTAAGTGAGGTAGTGGAGGCAGGAACCATACATAGCTTTAAGATGAGGTATGATAAAGCTCATAAGTGAGTACAGTTAGATGAGTACACACACACACACACACACACACACACACACACACACACACACACACACACACACACACACACACACACACCTGTATTCTGCACCACGATGCGTTCGCCACATTTACTTCCGCTTTAAATGGATTTCCTCAACTTTCTTCATTTTCCTCCTGAATATCTCTCTTCAAATATTTTCCTTGTACGTGCGTGATAATTCAAAGTACATTTCCTGGTCTCTGTGCAGCAATTTGAGCAGAATTTTTCTCCCTGTTTCTTGTTATACTGTTCTTCTCCCGCATTTTATCGCTCTCTTCCTCGTTTGCCCAAAAGTTGCATGCTGAATACTCTTTCTGTACTCGCGTGTGCTCTGTTCGGTATTCAATGTGGTGTTCATTGTGTAGTTTGTGCTCTTTGTTTTCTGAGAGTTGCACCTGCTACTTTTCTGTTCCTCCGCCGCTTTTGTCTGTCAGTCTGTCTGCCTGTCTGTTGGTCTGTGTGTGTGTCTGGCTGTGTTCCAGGTATATTTGCCAATCCCTGTCTGTCTGTCTGTCTGTCTGTCTGTCTGTCTCTGTCTCTCTCTGTCTCTCTCTCTCTCCCTCTCTCTCTCTCTCTCTCTCTCTCTCTCTCTCTCTCTCTCTCTCTCTCTCTCTCTCTCTCTCTCTCTCTCTCACTCTCTCTCTCTCTCTCTTCCACTTAAAATCTTAAAATGCTGGTGGATTACGTGTTTTCCGCACTATCAGCGTGTCACTTTCAGCGCTGTGCTCATGCGATACAGACCAATATACCTTTTTGTTACAAGAAATAAAAATAACCGTCCCAACTTCTACTGTATCTAAATGCAAATGCACATCTCTTAAAAGCCAGCGGGGAAGCATTTGGCAGATGTTCCTTCAACCATGTTAACCTTTGTACTCTGAGGTGCTGTGAAAGCATCGAGTTTTTTCCCAAGCATTTTAAGCAAATGCGACCACGAGTGTTTACCCACAATACCGAATTCTGCAACTCAGACCCTCTCTGCACTTTTAGGTGATAGGCAGTTTGTCGGTTTCAAGTTGAGCGGACGGTGTATCGAGTCTCCATTACTCCTCTTGTTGAATGATCCCAAAAGGGGATTACCGTTCATATGTTACAAATCAATTTCTATGTGCTCTCAACTCTAACTACAGTGCCCTCACCCAAGAACTGAGATTGCCTGCCTGTGGCGTCTCAGTTCTCCATCAGCACGCCAATATTCCCCAGAAAATGTTTGTCCACTACGCCTAATATTCCACTCTTTCACCTAGCAAAACTAAATTTTATGTGACTGCAGTTCTGGATGACCTAACTTGTTTTGTCCAACTGTCAGCGAGAGAAAAATAATATAACAACGTATATATATATATATATATATATATATATATATATATATATATATATATATATATATATATATATATATATATATATATATATATATATATATATATATATATATATATTTCTTTTTTTTTCTTTCAACGCACCGACCGTATCCCACTGAGGCAGGGTGGCCAAAAAAAGAAAAAGAAAAGTTTGTCTTTTTATCTTTAGTAATATATACAGGAAAAAGGGTTACTAGCCCTTTGCTCCCGGCATTTTAGTCGCCTCTTACAACACGTATGACTTACGGAGGAAGAATTCTGCTCCACTTCCCCATGGAGATAACAGGAAATAAACAGGAACAAGAACTTGTAAATAAAACAGAAGAAAACCCAGAGAGGTGTGTATATATATGCATGTAAATGAATGTCTAGTGTGACCTAAGTGTAAGTAGAAATAGAAAGACGTACCTGAAGCCTTGCATGTTTATGAGACATGCAATTCTACCATCATGTAAAACAATTACAGGTGTCCGTTTTACATTCACTTGACAGGATGGTAGTACCTCACTGGGTGGTTGCTGTCTACCAGCAACAGCCTTTGGGATCGTATTTGCTTGGACATCCTCCTCTTTTCTGCAACTTTGCAAGCTCCTGATGATGTGTTGATTACAACAAGAAAGGACTAGAGCTATCACTCTACTCCCTCCCGCGGTTGTTTTGCATGTGTGTTTATGTGTGTATGTGTGTGTGTGTGTGTGTGTGTGTGTGTGTGTGTGTGTGTGTGTGTGTGTGTGTGTGTGTGTGTGTGTGCGTGTGTGTGTGTGTGTGTGTGTGTGTGTGTGTGTGTGTATTCTTGTGAACAGGATAGTGACTAATTGCTTGATAGTAGCTTAAGTTAGTCATTGGGGGAACTGGATTATCGCTGGAAGGGTACTAAGTGCATTTGCAGGGCTTATTCCGCAATAGGTTGCCTGTAGGCCGCTGCAAGTCGCTTATTTGTTGTTTTCGATGTGTTTCACGAATGTACACTACTTTGATTGGCTGCTTTGGGCTTGCCAGTTATCAGGTTAGAGTGGGATTCTCTGCTCTATAAATGGTAAAATATACCTACAAGTATAACTTAATGACACTCATGTGGTTGATAGATTTCAAATCTTGTGAACTAATTAACCAACCCTAATGGTTAGTCAGTCAAAGGTCAGCAATGGACGGCATGTAGCAACAGCAGTCACTCCTACCCTAGGCACGGTAGCAGTGAGATGCTGTGTGAAGTGGCTAAAGGATTGGTGCTAAGGAAGTGTACCAGTGACTCACAGTTACAGAACAGTGCGATGTTGTAACTACGGCACCATAACAGTGACTAATTGCATTGGATAAACACACTGTTAACTTGTGATGCGTTGTGTGAAGTTATGACGCTATTTAGTGGTAATCAGTGGAACAGTGCAACCAGGGTACCACTGGAGAAATAAAACATCTATTGTCACAGACTTTTTGAGAAAATATTAAACAACGTAGTGTGTTCTATCTCGGTAACCTAAACAATGTTTTGTCACTCTTCATAAAAGGAACAACAGTAAAAGTAGCAATAACAGAAACACGCCCACCATCAGCACCACAGACAACGACAACAATATTGGTCTCAACGGTAGCACAGCCAGCAACTGTAAAAGAAGAAGTAATAGTAACACAGGCAGTAACATCAACAGATCAAACAGCTGCACCATAAGCAGCAACAGCATAATTTAATAGGCTGTTAAGGTAACTTGTGAAGGATAATTACATAATTTAATCAAACCAGGCAAAAGTATAAATTTATGGAAGGAGTAAATAATGGTAGCCAGGAGTTGTGGTTGTGGTGGGGTGATTGTGGTGGGGTGGTTGTAGTGGGGTGGATGTGGTAGTGTGGCTACCACCACCACTACCACTGCCACCTTCCATAAGTCTCGGCTGAGCTGATTGGAGAGGTCCTAACAAGGTGATAAGCGAGGACTTCTCTCAGGAATTAACAACTTACTCGGCGATTAATGTTATAAAGTGGTACACAGTGCTACGTGAGTGTTACTCAGTTCCTCGGGGTCCTGCCTATGATATAAGATGAACCAGATACGACTCGCTGCTGTGTTGAAGAAAGGGCGTCAGGCAGGATGGAATAAACTAGTCTCTCTCTCTCTCTCTCTCTCTTCCCTTGTTATATATATATATATATATATATATATATATATATATATATATATATATATATATATATATATATATATATATATATATATATATATATATATATATATATATATATATATATATATATATATATATATATATATATATATATATATATATATATATATATATATATATATATATATATATATATATATATTGGCAGTTTGGAGGATATGTTGTGTACCTTTATATGTGAATGCTTCTAAACTGTTGTATTCTGAGCACCTGTGCAAAAACAGTGATAATGTGTGAGTGTGGTGAAAGTGTTGAATGATGATGAAAGTATTTTTCTTTTTGGGGATTTTCTTTCTTTTTTTGGGTCACCCTGCCTCAGGTGGGAGACGGCTGACTTTTGAAAATTAGATATATATATATATATATATATATATATATATATATATATATATATATATATATATATATATATATATATATATATATATATATATATATATATATATATATATATATATCATAGAATTGATGAGGGAAAAAAGAGTGAGTGGTGCATTAGGAGTCTGTGGAGACAGAGAACTTTGTCCTTGGAGGCAAAGAGGGGAATGTATGAGAGTATAGTTTTACCAACGCTCTTATATGGGTGTGAAGCATGGGTGATGAATGTTGCAGCGAGGGAGAAGGCTGGAGGCAGTGGAGATGTCATGTCTGAGGGCAATGTGTGGTGTGAATATAATGCAGAGAATTCGTAGTTTGGAAGTTAGGAGGAGGTGCGGGATTACCAAAACTGTTGTCCAGAGGGCTGAGGAAGGGTTGTTGAGGTGGTTCGGACATGTAGAGAGAATGGAGCGAAACAGAATGACTTCAAGAGTGTATCAGTCTGTAGTGGAAGGAAGGCAGGGGTGGGGAGGGGTCGGCCTAGGGAAGGGTTGGAGGGAGGGCGTAACGGAGGGTGTGTGTGCGAGGGGCTTGGACTTCCAGCAGGCATGCGTGAGCGTGTTTGATAGGAGTGAATGGAGACAAATGGTTTTTAATACTTGACGTGCTGTTGGAGTGTGAGCAAAGTAACATTTATGAAGGGATTCAGGGGAAACCGGCAGGCCGGACTTGAGTCCTGGAGATGGGAAGTACAGTGCCTGCACTCTGAAGGAGGGGTGTTAATGTTGCAGTTTAAAAACTGTAGTGTAAAGCACCCTTCTGGCAAGACAGTGATGGAGTGAATGATGGTGAAAGTTTTTTCTTTTTTCGGGCCACCCTGCCTTGGTGGGAATCAGCCAGTGTGATGTAATAAAAATATATATATATATATATATATATATATATATATATATATATATATATATATATATATATATATATATATATGTGTGTGTGTGTGTGTGTGTGTGTGTGTGTGTGTGTGTGGTTGCAGGGGTCGAAACTCAGCTCCTGGTCCCGCCTCTTCACTTTCGCTACTAGGTCCTCTCTCTGCTCCCTGAGCTTTGTCATACCTCGTCTTAAAGCACTTCATCACTTGCTAGACTATTCTACTTCCTGACAAGGTGTGTGTGTGTGTGTGTGTGTGTGTGTGTGTGTGTGTGTGTGTGTGTGTGTGTGTGTGTGTGTGTGTGTGTGTGTGTGTGTATGTGTGTGTGTATTAATGCGAACAAAACACTGGGAAAATACATATAAATTTAGTTTAGATAAAATAATGACAATTCAAAATAAAAATATTAATTTTTTAAGCTTGAAAGCCATTGCATTACCTCTGCTACAAAGCCTTTGGCTGTCTGACTATTTGTTTTCATGATCATTGTACTATTGATACAAGGAAAGGTTATGTTTACTCTATGCCCGGCTGTTCAATCATCACAAAACTACTAGTTCCTTGTTACAGGCAAGAGCTGCTGAGTTCAAACATTGTTCGTGACTTGTTGTTTCTCATAATCATTATGTTCTTTTTTCTCAAACACGCATTTATAAATCCCAGGAGAGAATGTTACGAAATATTTGCAGAGTGTTCTCTTATGAAGGAGCGTTGAAGAGAGAGATAGAGAGAGATAAATACATAGATAGATAGATAGAGAGAGAGAGAGAGAGAGAGAGAGAGAGAGAGAGAGAGAGAGAGAGAGAGAGAGAGAGAGAGGGAGGGAGAGACGTGATACTTGGTAAATTCTCGAGGGTTTGTTTCTTAACCTACACACAACCTTAGATACTTACTGATATGTTCAAAAAGATACAGTCGAATGTTTATGGAATAAACCCAGTGAAAATCAGAGGGCCTCGGGTACAATCAAATAACACTGTGTCAAGACTCCGTGGCCCAAGACTCTGCAAAATAATGTCTGTAGATGCCAGAAATATTGCCGAAATGACGATGAAAGTCAATTAGAGAAAGCTGACTGCTTCCTTCTACAGTGAACGTATGAGCCTGCATAACGATATCACAAACAGCTTAGTTAAACAGGTGATAAACAGGGAAGCATTTCTTCCGGTCTGGCTGAGGGTGCAGAAGAGCCCTCAAAACCAGTCACAGGTAAATCACAGGATATTTAATATTATAGTTCAATAAAACTGGAGAAACCTTCATGTATACATCAGTTTTCTACACTGTTGTATGTATGTATGTTATTATTTCCATGGGAGCCATATAATTATAAATCTGTAAATATCAGAGACTTAACAGGAAATATATACGCCAGGAATTGTATCTCTGAGTGTATATACATTGACAGATAAACAGCTTTCAGGATTGTAGATGAATGGTTCAGAGAACCGACATGTTGATAAAATAGACACATGTGCAACTCCTGGGTATCTTTATTCCTCAAACAAAGATACCCAAGAGTTGCACATGTGTCTATTTTATCAGCTTTCAGGATATATACCAATTGATAGCGACGTGTCTGGTCCCCGAGGATATACTCTAAGAATTTAATGTCTGTTGTGTGATTCAAATACGGAGTAATTTTTGCTGTATGGCCTTTCGTGCAGCTAAATGATCTTTAACCCAGCACACAAATTAAAGATTTAACATAAAAAAACTTTTTATATAATATTTTAATGGTGCGCAAACAATATAAGAAAGAAACATTGTATAAAAAGCTTTTTGTGCAGCGTGTGTCTTTCTTCAGTTATGTCAGCACCACGACAATTGAAAACAGAGGTTTGAAAGACGCTTGTCACTCAAGTGGTAGTTCTTTATTCTCACAGATGGATGTATCCGGATAAAATACCAAAACACGTCGAAACGTTAGGCAAGTTTCCTTCCATCTGCTTCCATCGTTCGGCTAGCAGAACTTGCGATCTTGGCTTAAATAGCAACGATCATCTTGCCATATAGGACAAGTGAAAATTTGTGTATGCAATAATTTCGCCAAAATCATTCTGAACCTAACGAAAAAAATATATTTCACTGTGTTTGTTTAGTATTAAATTATTGTAAGCAAATCTAAAATTTATTTAGGTGGGTTAGGCTAAAATAAATTGTTCTTGTTATAATAAGGTTAGGTAAGTTTTCTAAGATTCTTTTGGAGCAAAATTAAAAAAATTTACATTAACATTAATGAAAAAATATATCTTCAAACGTATAAGAGAATTTTTTAGAAAGGACTTAATTTTAAATGAGTTCTTGCTAATTGACCAGTTTTACATATTCGGCACGACATATATATATATATATATATATATATATATATATATATATATATATATATATATATATATATATATATATATATATATATATATTCTTTCTTTCAACACACCAGGCCGTATCCCACCTAGGCAGGGTGGCCCTGGCCCAAAAGGAAAAACGAAAGTTTCTCCTTTTACATTTAGCAATATATACAGGAGAAGAGGTTACTAGCCCATTGCTCCCGGCATTTTAGTCACCTCTTACAACACGCATGACTTACGGAGGAAGAATTCTGTTCCACTTCCCCATGGAGATAAGAGGAAATAAACAAGAATAAGAACTAGAAAGAAAATAGAAGAAAACCCAGAGGGGTGTGTATATATATGCTTGTACATGTATATGTAGTGTGACCTAAGTGTAAGTAGAAGTAGCAAGACATACCTGAAATCTTGCATGTTCATGAGACAGAAAAAAGGACACCAGCAATCCTACCATCATGTAAAACAATTACAGGATTTCGTTTTACACTCACTTGGCAGGATGGTAGTACCTCCCTGGGCGGTTGCTGTCTACCAACCTACTACCTATAAAATATATATATATATATATATATATATATATATATATATATATATATATATATATATATATATATATATATATATTTATATATATATATATATATATATATATATATATATATATATATATATATATATATATATATATATATATACATATATATATATGTCGTGCCGAATAGGTAAAACTTGCGATCATGGCTTAAATAGCAACTCTCTTCTTGCCATATAAGACAAACGATAATTTGTGTATGCAATAATTTCGCAAAAATCATTCTGAACCTAATGAAAAAAAAATATTTCACTGTGTTTTTCATTATTAAATTACTGTAAACGTATCTAAAAAATATTTAGTTGGATTAGGCTAAAATAAATTGCGCTTGTTATAATAGGGTTAGGTAAGTTTTCTGATATTCTATTAGTGCAAAATTATAAATTTTACATTAACATTAATTAAAAATATATATGTTTAAAAGTATAAGAGAAAATTTTAGAAAGGACTTAATTTTAAATGAATTCTTGCTAAATGACCAGTTTTACATATTCGCATTTTGACATATATATATATATATATATATATATATATATATATATATATATATATATATATATATATATATATATATATATATATATATAACAACTTTACATAGCCAAGCAGCATGGGTTCGAGTCCTTGGCTAGTGCAGTGTTGTTGTTGATCAATACCGCTTGTTCATGGGTAAATAATAATATATATATATATATATATATATATATATATATATATATATATATATATATATATATATATATATATATATATATATATATATATATATATATATATATATGTCGTGCCGAATAGGCAGAATTTGCGATCTTGACTTAAATAGCAACGCTCATCTTGCCATATAGAACAAGTGAAAATTTGTGTATGCAATAATTTCTCCAAAATCATTCTGAACCTAACGAAAAAAAATACATTTCATTGGGTTTGTTTAGTATTAAATTACTGTAAACAAATCTAAAATATATTTAGTTGGGTTAGGCTAAAATAAATTGTTCTTGTTATAATAAGGTTAGGTAAGTTTTCTAAGATTCTTTTGGTGCAAAATTAAAAATTTTTACATTAAAATTAATGAAAAAAATATATCTTTAAACGTATAGAAGAAAATTTCAGAAAGGACTTAATTTTAAATGAGTTCTTGCTAATTGACCAGTTTTACATATTCGGCACGACATATATATATATATATATATATATATATATATATATATATATATATATATATATATATATATATATATATATATATATATATATTATATATATATTTATATATATACATATATATATATATATATACATACATACATATATATATATACATATATATATATATATATATATATACATACATATATATATATATATACATACATATATATATATATATATATATATATATATACATAAATATATATATATATACATACATATATATATATATATACATACATATATATACATACATATATATATATATACATACATATATATACATATATATATATATATATATACATACATATATATACATATATATATATATATACATACATATATATATATATATATATACATATATATATATATATATATATATATTATGCAAGACATGCCACGGAGGGTAGAAATCATATCTTGCATTTTTAATATCGCCTGTTGTGTATCGTACTAAATAAACCGAATCGTCCAGTTTGGCCTAATTATCAAGGGTTTAATATGCCGAATAAGCCGAGTGATAATTTGTATTTGCCATAAATCAGCTCAAATTAATATTAAATGTATATTTAAGTTGACGAATGATATCTATACCTCACTTCAGCTAAAAAGAATTATGTTAGTTTTAGGGAGGTAACGTGAAGTTTGCACGTTAATTTCTTTTTTCCTAACATGAGAATCTTTATATCGCTTCCAATGAAAACAAATAATTATCAATCTGTAGGAAAAGGGAAAATTAATTCATAAATCAGACGGGACTTTTGGAAAGGGAGTCACTCAAATTTTATCCTAGGAAGAGATGTACTGTATATTGCCCAAACAAAAATAATATAAACACTGTGAGCAGCTATCAGCTATTTTGTTTAATTATGTACATTATGTACCTAGAGTCACCTAAGATATCCATAAGCCACCACGTAAGGTACTTTCTGTTCCTAATTGTTAGCCAACTCAGGGAAGATACGAGTATTAGTGCTGAGGAAGTATAACAGCTTTTAGCCTGTGAATTCAACAGTATTAAGAAGAGATGTATTATAAAACTCAACTTGACTGCTTATACTTCAAGCTATTTAGTCAATAGACCGTACGAGAGCTCCAAACACACCCTCCCGTTTCATAATATATTGTACGAGCCTGGCAAACTTTGTATCCCTTGCATCACTGAAATAACTCAGAGACCATTTTGCACGCCCCATGGGGAAAGTTTATAGACTAGCAAGACTTTCGTGTTCCATTAACTTTGTTAAATGACTCACGACTCGACTTCGCAATTCGTGGAGTAATTCAATGAATTACGAAGGTGTGTGTGTGTGTGTGAGTGATATAAGAAGAGAGAGAGAGAGAGAGAGAGAGAGAGAGAGAGAGAGAGAAGCTAGACATAATGACCTCCTGCCTAAGGTTCAGCGTGACCTTTCCTCAGTAATAACCAAAATGCACACGTTGTACAAGAAAGCTGAGATCAAACTCCTTGATCTTTGAGATACTACATGCCAAAGTACATGAGACCGCAGAGGTCAGGCTGGTCCAGAGCACAGGCTGCCGCAGAACACAGGCTGCCACAGAACACAGGCTGCCGCAGAACACAGGCTGCCGCAGAGCTAAACAGATACACGGTCCTTTAAAAAAGCGTGATGCCGATTGGTGTAGTGAGAAAAAAAAATTATAGCAAAGTAAACCTCTATTTGAACATGGTTATTCTCACAGCAGAGTGAAACATTGGCTATATTAAACCTCGCTCTGCTGTAGGCCTCTCTCTCTCTTCTACATTACAGACCAGTCGACAGAAATTATTTATTTCCTTCAAGAGCTGATACCCTCCTCAACTGAGCTGAGCCAACATTACTTGCTGGGATTACTCCGTCATAGATAGCGCTGGGATGACTACTGTCTCCCTGGCACAGTCCGTGGACCTTCGTAAAAGTTTCAGCGCTACTCTTCAAGGGTCATCGGTACATATATATATATATATATATATATATATATATATATATATATATATATATATATATATATATATATATATATATATATATATATACATATATATATATATATATATATATATATATATATATATATATATATATATATATATATATATATATATATATATATATTCAGATACACACACACAACTCTGTGTGTATATATTAACTGGAGCCCCGTGTAAATATACGTACTACTGAACAGAGACACGGGCACACACAAAGATGGATACACAGATTGATTCCCAGTTACAGACACTGACACACAAAGACGAAAGCACAGACAAGCAGACAGACACGACGATGGACACTCTGACTAAGCAGGAAAGGAAGGATGAAAAGGAAGTAAGAATCATTATTACCTTAGCAGCATCTATAATTCCAGTCATTTAATACCTAACATTTTTTTTCCTGTATAATTATTTTTTAATCGTCTTTTCCATCAAATAATAAAATTTCCAATGATAATAATGAAAATAATTATAATCATAATAATGATAATGGCATAAAATAATAAAACATAATAATTATAATAATAATAATAATAACAATAATAATAATAACAATATAACAACAATAATAATAATAAAAATAATAATATTATTATTATTATTATTATTATTATTATTATTATTATTATTATTATTGTTGTTGTTGTTGTTGTTGTTGTTGTTGTTGTTGCTGTTTAACAAGATTTGCCTAAGCAAAATTTTTACCCGAGAAACGAGGTCGTAATTAATTAAGGTAGACACGGTTCCTGGAGAAACATAACCAAAGCTAACACAGCATTAGGACACAAGGATAAATTGTGTGTGTTGAATATACAACCTTGAGAGAGAGAGAGAGAGAGAGAGAGAGAGAGAGAGAGAGAAACAGTTCTGGATGGTGTGTTGGATGGAAAGATAAAAAACAGGTGGGGGAGAGAACACGGTGAAATCCGAAGGGAAAGTAGATCTAAATATGGTCAACGTTAACGGAACAATAAGGAAAAAATTTAAGAAAGAAAAGAAGATGGTATGAGGGAGTTCACGGAAAAGACAAATTACCAATCATCTTCCTGTCTACATTTGCGTTACAGTATGTATAGTAATCATATGGGATAGATTTTCCATTTACCGGGACTGGATTATATTCTTTGTAGTCCTTACTCCCTCTCATAATCGTAGCCTCACAAATTAGATCTGTAGATAAATAATTGCAATATATACAATGTAGAGGTAACAATGGAATCTATACATTGAACAGGAGGTAAATATTTCGATTAAAGCAATTTTTTTAGGCTTGATTTAGAGCCTTTTTTATCACTTTTTTTTTTTTGGCTTTAGATTTTTTGGGGCAGGAAAAATTTTTGTAGTCCCTGGAGATTGTGTCCATTATACCCGGTGGATATTCCAGACAATCCACTAGCCAGTGTTTATTATGCTTTTTGCCTTTGGGTCTCAATGCATACCAAGTGTGCTGCTCTGGAGTTTGTTATAAATATTAATGGTTTGAGGAGACATATTTGCGTTAATTGTAACTCAAATTCTGTTATGGTCATTACTGTGCAGCTTTTCACCGTCTCAAGACATTTAAAATATAGAAAAATATGCTAGAACGTTATTTTATTGCATATTTCGAGATTCAGGGCTTTTTCAAGCATTTTCTGACGAACCTCAATTTTTAAGCTGAAAAAGTAATATGATTCTTTTTGCTATATGAGGTCAAAACTCTACGTTGTGGCAATCGCAGTATTAATTAAGAGGTTACCCACGATTAAGAAAGTGATATTCTTTCTTCTTGATCTGCCTAGATATCTTCTCACTGACGTCAGCTGTGTTAAACTTCCTTACGAATATAATATCACTGTTAGTTGTAATTTAAAATTTGTAAAAATACTGTAGTTGGAATTTAAAATTTGTAAAAAAAAAAAAACTCTTATTTCATGTGGACACTCAAGATTCAACACCGAATATTTTTTTTGTAAATTCTATAAAAAAAAAATAATTTAACACGTGACTATTTTGCATTTTCATCCAAAATATGAATATTATTTGAATTAAATTTTTTAATAATTTGTAGTTTATAGCCCTCCCCCTATCGTGTGCATATGATCAGTACTGATGATACTATGTCCTATCATTCATA
>NC_091295.1:44214823-44217323 GCF_038502225.1 Cherax quadricarinatus
AGTACGGGAGGTTTCGCACGATTTGTATTTCGTTGATCTCTGTCCGACCTAAATCTCTTTAAAAATACTTGAGCTTAGGTTAGGTTATGTTAGATTATGTTAACCTGAATTAACCTACTCATTGCTTACGTAGATTTACAAAGACGAAGTAAAATATAACGATATAAAATAAAACCAAATAAACCCATACGAATTACAGTATACATTATAAGCGATAGCCCAGGAAATATCGTACTGTCTTAAAGCATTTGTAACTCTACACACGTTGTTTACGTGTATTGACGGTATGCTATACCTAGCGAGATGTTTGAGGACCTCCTCCACTCAAGCCTGCTTGTGTGACCAAACTATTTCTGAAAAAAGGTGCGCTGTATTTTTTTTTTTAATAGAAGGGTCTCTCGGGTGCATGGCAGTGAGGTATTAGTGTATGACCTGAGTCGTCTGACCTGGTTATGACTTGATCTGAGTGACCATGTATCAGGTCTTCTGGTGCATCCCAGGTCTCGTAATAATTTTTACCTCAGTACTCTTGCCGAAGAAAAATCTACATAATAATAATAATAATAATAATAATAATAATAATAATAATAATAATAATAATAATAATAATAATAATAATAATAATAAAATACTAATAATAATAATAATAATAATCATAACTAATAATAATAATAATAATAACTAATAATAATAATAATAATAATAATAATAATAATAATAATATTATTATTATTATTATTATTATTATTATTATTATTATTAAAATTAATGATAATAATATTAACAACAATAATAATAACAATAATAATAATAATAATAATAATAATAATAATAGTAATAATAATAATAATAATAATAATAATAATAATAATAATAATAATAATAATAATAATAATAAGCACACACAAGTAGTAAGAGAAGTGAACTTTTATTTCATCTAGAGTACCAGTTACTCTAGACTGCGTTGCACGGTTCTTTGGATAAAAAGTGTAAAAGCTCTCTCGTCTTTATGTCACTCCGGTCGTGCGACGCTTGACACTAATGAGCACGTCATAGGCTCTACAACGGGATGCTCTCAAGGGCTTGACGAGCAACGATACTGAAAAATAAAAACAAGAGAATATATCAGGCCATGATTTCTGTTTCTATTTGATAGTTTTTAAAAAATCTTTGTGTCTTGTATTCGTCTACTGTTGTATGCCATCTCTCTCTCTCTCTCTCTCTCTCTCTCTCTCTCTCTCTCTCTCTCTCTCTCTCTCTCTCTCTCTCTCTCTCTCTCTCTCTCTCTCTCTCTCTCTCTCTCTCTCTCTCTCTCTCTCTCTCTCTCTCTCTCTCTCTCTCTCTCTCTCTCTTTCTCTCAGCTTGTCTCCTTCGCAAAGAAAAAAGCAGAAAATCCAGTCTTTGAAGATGAAGGAAGAGAGGTCATATCCATTACATTAATAATCACTGGAAGCAAGTGAGATTGTTATTATTATAAATAATTTTATTATTATTATTATTATTATTATTATTATTATTATTATTATTATGATAATCGCAAGGAATCCTAAGCTCTGCTCTAAACGGCAGAGAAAAGTCAAGTATAGGAAAGACAAGTGCCAAAGAGAAGTCAGAGAGGGAGCAAAAGATCAGTTTTATTTATGAAATCATAGTGACTAAGTAGTGAAAGGCAGAAGTGTGTGTGTGTGTGTGTGTGGTATATTTTTTTGTATTGCTAAAAGCAATGAGTGGCCTACACGGTTAAGGTGCTGAGTAAATATTACATGACACCACTACTGAACAGCTGGAAAAAAAAGTCATCAACTTTGTTCTAGTGATGTAGAGAAAAAACACTAAACTCTGGACCAGTATTATTGACATACTTACTATATGACTGTTGGAAAATATAAGAATATAGATAGTAGAAAACTTGCAAGCTGATCATGGAACACCAGCATGTGTTCGGATAATAATAATAATCATAAAGATGAGGTGAATCATAGAATTGACGAAAGGGAAAAGGTGAGCTGTGTGCTGAGGCATCTGTGAAGACAAAGTACTTTATCCATTGAAACAAAAAGGGGAAAGTATGAGAGTATAGTTATACCAACGCTCCTATATGGGTGTGAGGCATGGGTGGTGAGTGTTGCAACAAGGAGAAGGCTGGAGGTAGTGGAGATGTCATGTCTGAGAGCAATGTGTGGTGTGAATATAATGCAGAGAATCCGTAGTTTGGAGTTTAGGAGGAGGCAGGGGCTTTCCAAAACGATTATCCAGAGGGCTGAGGAGAGGTTGTTAAGGTGGTTCACACATGTAGGGAGAATGGAACGAAATAGAATGTCTTCGAGAGTGTATAAATCTGTAGAGGAGGGAAGGCGTGGTAGTAGTCGACCTAGGAAAGGTTGGAGAGAGGGGGTGAAGGAAGTTTCGTGTGCGAAGGGCTTGGACTTCCAGCAAGCATGCGTGAGCGTGTTAGATAGGAGTGAATGGAGACAAATGATTTTTAGGACTTGACGTGCTG
>NC_091295.1:44227323-44244823 GCF_038502225.1 Cherax quadricarinatus
GATAGACGTAAAGAGAATTCCTGATGAGAAGCTAAGAGGAGAGAAAGAGCATAGAGATAGAGAGAGAGGGAAGTCGACAGGAGTTGAGCACTGAGATAGATCAAATGAAAACTAGTTTACACATGCAAGACGTAAATCACAATACATGGAACTTAGACATGGCACGTCTGACGCATTGCCTTTATGAAAGAGAATTTAAAAAATTCTTGTTGGAATAGACTTTATATCCGAATGACGTATTAACTAACTGACGTTTCATTCCGAGCTTATTAGAGTGAATAGAATATAAGCTTGTTCTTTAACGTATGCTTTTTCTAGAATAGATCCTAGTCGCCAATGAAATAGATTTTGTTGTGGGACACTAAATAGTAGGCAACAATAATAATAATATATAGTATTAACAAGATTCGATATACAGTTATTTCAAGAGTAATATAACTTTAGTTAACTATTTAACTATTATAACTACTCTGCTACCACCAATACCAGCAACGACAACACCACAATCACCAGTGAAACATCTTTCTTATCAACACGAGCATCACTAACAAAACAGTACCTTCATCTCGACCTCCAGCACCAACAACTCCTCCCTTCCCAACCAACTCCAACACTAATACCAACAATACCAATACAACCACGGACATCACCAACACCACCAGTACCATGATCACCAGCAACAACTACACTCATACCCTCACCACCACCATAACCAACGCAACAACTATCACGACTAACACCACTAGCACCAAAACCACCACCGTCCAACACCAGCACAAGTTCCGCCAACACCAACACAACCCACCACCAGCACCGCCACCAGCACCACCACCACTACCGCCACCACCACCTCGCTCCCATCCACACTTTAAGTCACACAAGGAGAGCACTATGGAATTTCCAGCCGACTACCACCCAGAATTTATGGGAATTGAGGATAATTTTATTCCAGAGCCTACTGAAGACTGGCTGCCACGTCGAGGAGAAGGAGGGAAACAGAAGTGGAAGGTGTTAAGAAAGGTGCGAGTGGAGGCTGCTAGATAGATATGAAGGTGTACAGTGTGGCTACATAAACGCAAGGTACACATCAGCTATTGAGTCACAGGCGTCTCAATATGGAAATAAAAACTGGTATTATTAATGGAATTTTTAGAGGATTTACATATGTAGCAAACAGAGACGTGATTCATGCAAATGGAAAAACTGAAATATTTGGATTGTATTTAATTTTAAACACGTGCTTGTTCAAACACACACACACACACACACACACATATATATATATTTATATATATATATATATATATATATATATATATATATATATATATATATATATATATATATATATATATATATATATATATATATATATATATATATATATATGTGTGTGTGTGTGTGTGTGTGTGTGTGTGTGTGTGTGTGTATACTTATCCAGTTCTCACCTAGTTGTGGTTGCAGGGGTGGAGTCACAGCTCCTGGCCCAGCCTCTTCACTGGTCGCTACTAGGTCACTCTTTCTGCTCCACGAGCTTTATCATACCTCTTCTTGTGTGTGTGTGTGTGTGTGTGTGTGTGTGTGTACTCACCTAGTTGTGGTTGCAGGGGTCGATTCATAGCTCCTGGACCCGCCTCTTCACTGGTCGCTACTGGGTCACTCACCCAGAACCATGAGCTTTATCATACCTTTGTCCACCTTATCAATTCCTCTCAGTATTTTATATGTCGTTATCATGTCCCCCCTATCTCTCCTGTCCTCCAGTGTCGTCAGGTTGATTTCCCTTAACCTCTCCAAGTATGACATAATCCTTAGCTCTGGGACTAGTCTTGTTGCAAACCTTTGCACTTTCTCTAGTTTCTTTACGTGCTTGGCTAGGTGTGGGTTCCAGACTGGTGCTACATACTCCAATATGGGCCTAACGTACACGGTGTACAGGGTCCTGAACGATTCCTTATTAAGATGTTGGAATGCTGTTCTTAGGTTTGCTAGGCGCCCATATGCGGCAGCAGTTATTTGGTTGATGTGCGCCTCAGGAGATGTGCCTGATGTTATACTCACCCCAGGATTTTTTTCCTTGAGTGAATTTTGTAGTCATTGGCTCCCTAGACTCTACTCCGACTGCGGTCTTCTTTGCCTTTTCCCAAACTTCATGACTTTGCACTTGGTGGGGTTGAACTCCGGGAGCCAATTACTGGACCAGGTCTGCAGCCTGTCCAGATCCCTTTGTAATTCTGCCAGGTTTTTGTCGGAATGAATTCTTCTCATCAACTTCACATCATCTGCAAACAGGGAAACTTTGGAATCTATTCCTTCCGTCATGTCGTTCACAAATACCAGAAATAGCATTGGTCCTAGGACTGACCCCTGTGGGACCCCTCTGGTCACAGGTGCCCACTCTGACACCTCGCCACCTACCATGACTCGCTGCTGTCTTCCTGACAAGTATTCCCTGATCCATTGTAGTGCCTTCCCTGTTATCCCTGCCTGATCCTCCAGTTTTTGCACTAATGTCTTGTGTGGAACTGTGTCAAACGCCTTCTTACAGTCCAAGAAAATGCAATCTACCCACCCCTCTCTCTCTTGTCTTACTGCTGTCACCATGTCATAGAACTCCAGTAGGTTTGTGACACAGGATCTCACGTCCCTGAAACCATGTTGGCTGCTGTTGATGAGATCATTCCTTTCTAGATGTTCCACCACTCTTCTCCTGATAATTTTCTCCGCGACTTTGTGTACTATACATGTCACTGACACTGGTCTGTAGTTTAGTGCTTCATATCTGTCCCTTTTTTTAAAAATTGGGACTACATTTGCTGCCTTCCATACCTCAGGTAATCTCCCTGTTTCGATAGATTTGATGAATATTGTTGTTAGGGGTACACATAGCGCCTCTGCTCCCTCTCTCAGGATACATGGAGAGATGTTTTCCGGGCCCATTGCCTTTGTGTGTATTGTGTCCTACACTTTGTGGTGTACCTCGCCTCTCCGTCTTTCTGGAATCCCTTCTGTCTCCTCTGTGAACACTTCTTTGAATCTCATGTTGAGTTCCTCACATACTTCTCGGTCGTGTCTTGTTGTCTCTCTTCCTTCCTTCTTTAGCCTGATTACCTGGTCCTTGATTGTTGTTTTCCTCCTGATGTGGCTGTATAACAGCTTCGGGTCAGATTTGGCTTTCGCTGCTATGTCGTTTTCATATTGTCTTTGGGCCTCCCTTCTTACCTGTGCATATTCATTTATGGCTCTACGACTGCTCTCCTTATTCTCCTGGCTCCTTTGCCTTCTGTACTTCTTCCATTCCCTAGCACACTTGGTTTTTGCCTCCCTGCAACTTTGGGTGAACCATGGGCTCATCCTGACTTTTTCATTATTCCTGCTACCCTTGGGCACAAACCTCTTCTCAGCTTCCTTGCATATCTTTGTTACATATTCCATCATCTCATTTACTGGCTTCCCTGCCAGTTCTCTGTCCCACTGAACCCCGTTCAGGAAGTTCCTCATTCCCGCGTAGTCCCCTTTCTTGTAGTTTGGCCTCATTCGCACAACCCTTCCTGCTTCCCCCTCCACCTGTAACTCTACTGTGTATTCGAAGCTTAAAATCACATGATCACTGGCCCCAAGGGGTCTTTCATATGTAATGTCCTCAATATCTGCGCTACTCAAGGTGAATACTAGGTGCAGTCTCGCTGGTTCATCCTCTCTTCTCTCTCTCTGGTAGTGTCCCATACGTGTTGGTACATAAAGTTTTCCAGTACCACCTCCATCATCTTAGCCCTCCATGTATATTGGCCCCCATGTGGCTCCAAGTTCTTCTAATCGATTTCCTTGTGGTTAAAGTCACCCATGATCAGTAGCTTTGCCCTGCATGCATGAGCTCTTGTGGCCACTGCAGCCAGTTTGTCAACCATCGGTCTATTGCTCTCATCATGTGTGTGTGTGTTAACAAGCACGTGTTTGAAACTAAATGCAATCAAAATATTTCAGTTTTGTCATTTGAATAAAACACCTCTCTCTCTCTCTCTCTCTCTCTCTCTTTTTTTTTTTTTTTTTTTTTTTTTTACACAGGGTTTGACAAGGTTAAGGATCCCTAGCTTTATTGACAAGCTATTTACAGGTTAAGGATTCCTAACTTTATTGGCAAGCTAAGAGCTGTTACCTACATCAGCTCATTTGAAAGCATTTTTATTGCTAAGAGACATAAAAGTAGGGAACAGGATGAAGTTGGAGCCATCTGTGGGCCAGCATTTTCATTTGATCAACTGACTTTATCTCGTTGACATCATTATGCTGTACGAATGTGTTCCATACTCGAGTCATCCTGGGTATATAGGATCTCAGATGGAGTGATGCTCTGGAGAAGGGTACAGCCAGAGTGAAGTTGCTTCTTTCTGCCCGTCTTGTGGCATAAAAGCTTGTTTCACGCTGTCCTCGAAGTGGATCCAAGTGTGGTATTTTGACAATATTGGCCTTGTACATAACAGTAAGGCCACCCACATCCCTCCTATGTTGAAGGCTCTGCTGAAATGACAGATCTATCCAGGATGGGTCCAGGCGAGAGATGAGACGTCTTGCTCTGTTCTCTACTCTGTCAAGTAGTCGCAGATGAGAGGGGGGGGGCAGGCAAACCAAGAAAGTGGAGCATACTCAAGGTGTGAGCGTACTTGCGCCTCGTACAGAATCTTGCAACCCCTACTGTCAAGCAGATGCGAGATACGGCGAAATGCTGTAAGCTTCCTGGCTGCCTTGTTTGCAAGATTTACAACATGGTTCTTCATGGTTAGTTTGGAGTCAAATTTCACCCCAAGGATATCAACTTCTTCTCCAGGTGCCAACACCCTCCCATTCATCCTTACTACTGCACCAGCATTACCATCATGGTGCCTAGAGACGATCATCATTTGCGTTTTCTCAGGTGCAAATGTTACTTGCCATCTTTTTCCCCAAGCTGATATAGCTCTCAGCTGGTGATTGATGTAGCTTAGAGCAGCTGGCATTTCTTCTCTTGGATAAGTGAATGTCAGTGCACAGTCGTCTGCACATGCATGTGATTCTGGGATTAGACGAAGAAGGTCGTTGAAGTAGACATTCCATAAAAATGGACCCAGCACGCTTCCTTGTGGAACACTTGCCCCAATAGGATGTCTTGCTGATTCCGTTCCATTCAGAACTACACTTAGAGATATACCATGAAGGTAATCACTGAGGAGACATAGCGTAGAGCCTGCAATTCCCAGTGCTTGAAGTTTTGCTAAGAGGCCCTGGTGCCACACCCGGTCGAAAGCGCCAGCAATGTCCAGTGTTTCCACACAGCTGACTTTGGATTCATCCAGTAACTGGTGCCACTTAGTGGAGAGGTTTAACAACAGATCAGCAGCAGAGTAACCTTTCCTGAAGCCATATTGACGATCACAAAGTAGTGAGTGGTAGTCAAAAAACTCTGTCATTTGTCTTGAGATTATTGTCTCAAGAATCTTACCAGTGATTGACAGGAGTGACACTGGTCTGTAGTTGCTGATTTCTGCTCTGCTCTTCTTTTTGTGAACAGGGACTACATTTGTCTCTTTCCATAGAGAGGGCAATTTACACTGTGCTAGGCAGTGCTGAAAGATGCGAGTTAGAGGTGCTGTTAGCTGGTCTGCACATCTTCTCAGCAATCCTGGGCTCAACTTGTCTGGGCCCACAGCCTTTTCTTGGTCAAGCGATTTAAAAAGGAAATGCACCTCCTCCTGCCTTATTGTCACCACTGACAGTTTTGACACAGTTCTTGCAGCTAGCCAAGGAGGGTCCCTCGCTGGATCAGGAACTTGCATTTTGGTAGCAAAGTGTTCAGCAAAGAGGTCCGCCTTCTCTTGACTACTAGTAGAGGTGGTCCCATCCTGTCGATTTAGAGGTGGAATGAGCTCATCAGGCAGATAACCTTGTCTGTCCTTGACCAGGGACCACCAGGTTTTGGAGCCTACCCTACCTGATGCTAGCTTTCTTTTAGTGTTCACCTCCCATTTAGCAATGGCCCACTTTTGAACGTCACCCATATGCCTACAGGCTTGCATGTGCAAGTTCCTTTTATAGGTGGTAGGATGTCTCTTATTCCTTCGCCATGCTTTGTACTTAGCAGTAGCAGCGTCTCTGCAACGAAAGCCAAACCAAGGCTGATCTGTAGGCTTTGTCACATATTGCCGGTGAGGAATGTGCTCTTGTTGTAGATTAAGGATGTGTCCAGTGAAGGCTTTCACTTGGTTGTCAACATCTCTCTCTCTCTCTCTCTCTCTCTCTCTCTCTCTCTCTCTCTCTCTCTCTCTCTCTCTCTCTCTCTCTCTTTCTCTCTCTCACTTTCTATACATATATTATATATATATATATATATATATATATATATATATATATATATATATATATATATATATATATATATATATATATATATACGTATATATATATATATATATATATATATATATATATATATACATATATATATATATATATATATATATATATATATATATATATATATATATATATATATATATATATATATATATATATATATATATATATATATATATGTATATATATATATATATATATATATATATATATATATATATATATATATATATATATATATATATATATATATATATATATATATATATATATATATATATATGTATGTATGTATATTATATATATGCAGTTCGACACTGACTATCTTGCTGTTGTACTGAACTGACTCACATGACCGATTTAGAGAAATCCTATTTTCACAAAACTGACGTTTTAGTATTTCAGAGCGCGAGTGCTTTAAGGTTAAAAGCAACTTAAAACGCAGCATCCAAACGGGGTTAAAAAAAAAAAAAGACAAAATATTTCCAGGTTTTAACACTTTTGTTTTTCTGTAAAAGGTGATATCTGGTAGCAATGGTGCACACAACAACTGAGATTTCAGAAGGTAAATAAAATAAACACTAGAATATTGTATATACAACGAGAAGTATCCGTCTCTAAGTGTATAGGCACGAAAAAATAGTGCAACGTTTAGTGTATATACCGAGGGGTATGCATCTCTCAGTTTATATACACAAAGAGATGAGTATATCTCAGTGTCTATATACTCTCACTCTCGGTGCATTCACCGAGAATTATACATTTCTCAGGGTATATACATTGTGAGGAGTGCATCTCTCATTATATATGCACTGACAGGTATATTCAATGAGATGTATAATTCTCATTGTATTTACACTGAGGTGTGTATCTCTCAATGCATACACAAAGAGAGGTGTTTATCTTTCAGTGTATGTACAAAGAGAGTCGTGGATATCTCTGAGTATGTACACTGAGAAGTATCTCTCAATAGTTATGCAATGAAAAGTACGCATCTCTCAGTAAAATAACACTGAAGTCTATTTTAAAGCTTTCCCTTGTATGTTAATATATAAGTAAATTAGCAGCCTTATTGACCCACGTGCATACGATAGAGTTCAAACGTGATAAATTAACAATGCCCAGTCGGGGACATTGGGAAGTTTGCAATAAGCAATGTCCTAGCGCTTTCTTGTTGTGTCTTTCCCCCTGAGTAACTAAAACACACAGAGTATATGTTTTCCGTATAATACTTTAGTGCTATTGTTTTATGGCATTTGAACCCACGACGTTTATTGTTGAGATAAGTCCTTTTGTGTCTTTGAGATAAGGGTCTTTTTAAAGAGGTTAGTTTACATTAGGTTAGATTAGGTTAGATACACAAATAACCCGCACATAGAAGAGAGGAGCTTACGACGACGTTTCGGTCCGACTTGGACCATTTACAAAGTCACACTAACGTTAGTGTGACTTTGTAAATGGTCCAAGTCGGAATGAAACGTCGTCATAAGTTTCTCTCTTCTATGTGCGGGTTATTTGTGTATCGTTCCAGTCACGGTATTGTGTCTTTTTTTGTTGTTTAGGTTAGGTTAGGTTAGGTTAAGTTAACTTTGGTTAGGTTAGGTTAAGTTTGGGTAGCTTAGGTTAGGGTTAGGTTAGACTCGTTTACATTGGACTAAGTTAGGCTGTGTGTTACTTTTATTGGCATTCATAATAACAATTATTGTCTTTTTTTCAGCATGTCATCTTCATGTTTCTTCATTTCGTTTATTGTTTTCAAAGGTTTAAGACAAACCTATAAAGAATTGAAGCCCAATTTGTACAGCTTGTAATTTACAGTTTAGGAGTTGATATTGCAACATGGGCTCCCGTGTTTTAAGAGTAAACAGTAATTTTTAGTTTTAAATGCCTGTTTTGTGTTTTTTCTCTAGATGGTGTAATGCTGAGTTGCATGACGTCGTTTTACAATGCTTTTGGTGGTATTATTTCTTTACTTAGAGATTTACATTTGTATTGCTTTCCCGTAAATAGCAACACCGGTAATTCATAAGGAATTCGCACGCATGTACGCGCTCTCTCTCTCTCTCTCTCTCTCTCTCTCTCTCTCTCTCACGTACACACACACACACACACATACACACACACACACACACACACACACACACACACATCCACTCCACTACACACTCACCATAATCCAGTGGATGAACAGACGATGGGCGCCAAACTCAAAAGAAAGAAGACCTACTCCCTGGTCCACGTCTTATCCCCACTACCACTACAAGGAAACAGTTTCAGGGTTTCAAGTCCCTTACTACTTGTATAAGAACTGATGCCTGCCTTACTCTTTCTCTCACAAAGCCTCAGGGACAAGAGCCCTAAGGAGAAAGGGGGCCTGAATCTCAGGCTTATTTCCAAATCCCCAAGGGCTTCCTGGGGAAAAATTGCCCCCTTGTGCCTCTTCTCATGAGCAAAAAACGTGACCAGATTTACCAAGAGAGCGAGAGAGAGAGAGAGAGAGAGAGAGAGAGAGAGAGAGAGAGAGAGAGAGAGAGAGAGAGAAAGTAATTCTATCCAGATGTTCAAAAGGATTAAGGATTTGCATTATGGTATCTGGTTCATGGGCAGGTGGTGTTGGTAAGACAGAGGAAAGGTTGTGCAAGGAGAGTTAGGTTGCTGAAGGGGAACAGGTGGAGGAAGAAAGAACAGTTGGTGGAAGAGGGGACAGGTGGTGGAGAGGGAGGCAGGTGGTGGAGAGGGAGGCAGTTGGTGGAGAGGTAGGCAGGTGGTGGAGAGGTAGGCAGGTGGTGGAGAGGGAAGCAGCTGGTGGAGAGGTAGGCAGGTGGTGGAGAGGGGAATCCAAAAAGATGTACTGAACGTAAAAGTTAAAGTCTAAACCATTTTGGAATCTTTATAAAGAGAATTGGGGGAAAGTGGGATGAAATATCTTTGTGTATACACAGTGTATTCGTGTGTGTGTGTGTGTGTGTGTGTGAGTGTGTGTGTGTGTGTGTGTGTGTGTGTGTGTGTGTGTGTGTGTGTGTGTGTGTGTGTGTGTGTGTGTGTGGGTGGGTGGGGTGTGTGTGTGTGTGTGTGTGTGTGTGTGTGTGTGTGTGTGTGTGTGTGTGTGTGTGTGTGTGTGTGTGTTTGTGTGTGTGTGTGTGTATGTGTGTGTGTGTGTGTGCATGTGTGTGTGTGTGTGTATGTGTATGTGTGTACTCACCTAGTTGTACTCACCTAGTTGAGGTTGCGGGGGTCGAGTCCGAGCTCCTGGCCCCGCCTCTTCACTGATCGCTACTAGGTCACTCTCCCTGAGCCGTGAGCTTTATCGTACCTCTGCTTAAAGCTATGTATGGATCCTGCCTCCACTACATCGCTTCCCAAACTATTCCACTTACTGACTACTCTGTGGCTGAAGAAATACTTCCTAACATCCCTGTGATTCATCTGTGTCTTTAGCTTCCAACTGTGTCCCCTTGTTACTGTGTCCAATCTCTGGAACATCCTGTTTTTGTCCACCTTGTCAATTCCTCTCAGTATTTTGTATGTCGTTATCATGTCCCCCCTATCTCTCCTGTCCTCCAGTGTCGTCAGGTTGATTTCCCTTAACCTCTCCTCGTAGGACATACCTCTTAGCTCTGGGACTAGTCTTGTTGCAAACCTTTGCACTTTCTCTAGTTTCTTTACGTGCTTGGCTAGGTGTGGGTTCCAAACTGGTGCCGCATACTCCAATATGGGCCTAACGTATACGGTGTACAGGGTCCTGAACGATTCCTTATTAAGATGTCGGAATGCTGTTCTGAGGTTTGCTAGGCGCCCATATGCTGCAGCAGTTATTTGGTTGATGTGCGCTTCAGGAGATGTGCCTGGTGTTATACTCACCCCAAGATCTTTTTCCTTGAGTGAGGTTTGTAGTCTCTGACCCCCTAGACTGTATTCCGTCTGCGGCCTTCTTTGCCCTTCCCCAATCTTCATGACTTTGCACTTGGTGGGATTGAACTCCAGGAGCCAATTGCTGGACCAGTTCTGCAGCCTGTCCAGATCCCTTTGTAGTTCTGCCTGGTCTTCGATCGAGTGTATTCTTCTCATCAACTTCACGTCATCTGCAAACAGGGACACCTCAGAGTCTATTCCTTCCGTCATGTCGTTCACAAATACCAGAAACAGCACTGGTCCTAGGACTGACCCCTGCGGGACCCCGCTGGTCACAGGTGCCCACTCTGACACCTCGCCACGTACCATGACTCGCTGCTGTCTTCCTGACAAGTATTCCCTGATCCATTGTAGTGCCTTCCCTGTTATCCCTGCTTGGTCCTCCAGTTTTTGCACCAATCTCTTGTGTGGAACTGTGTCAAACGCCTTCTTGCAGTCCAAGAAAATGCAATCCACCCACCCCTCTCTCTCTTGTCTTACTGCTGTCACCATGTCATAGAACTCCAGTAGGTTTGTGACACAGGATTTCCCGTCCCTGAAACCATGCTGGCTGCTGTTGATGAGATCATTCCTTTCTAGGTGTTCCACCACTCTTCTCCTGATAATCTTCTCCATGATTTTGCATACTATACATGTCAGTGACACTGGTCTGTAGTTTAATGCTTCATGTCTGTCTCCTTTTTTAAAGATTGGGACTACATTTGCTGTCTTCCATGCCTCAGGCAATCTCCCTGTTTCGATAGATGTATTGAATATTGTTGTTAGGGGTACACATAGCGCCTCTGCTCCCTCTCTCAATACCCATGGGGAGATGTTATCTGGCCCCATTGTGTGTGTGTGTATGTGTGTGTGTGTGTGTGTGTGTGTATGTGTACTCACCTAGTTGTACTCACCTAGTTGTACTCACCTAGTTGTACTCACCTAGTTGAGGTTGCGGGGTCGAGTCCGAGCTCCTGGCCCCGCCTCTTCACTGATCGCTACTAGGTCACTCTCCCTGAACCGTGAGCTTTATCATACCTCTGCTTAAAGCTATGTATGGATCCTGCCTCCACTACATCGCATCCCAAACTATTCCACTTACTGACTACTCTGTGGCTGAAGAAATACTTCCTAACATCCCTGTGATTCATCTGTGTCTTCAACTTCCAACTGTGTCCCCTTGTTACTGTGTCCAATCTCTGGAACATCCTGCCTTTGTCCACCTTGTCAATTCCTCTCAGTATTTTGTATGTCGTTATCATGTCCCCCCTATCTCTCCTGTCCTCCAGTGTCGTCAGGTTGATTTCCCTTAACCTCTCCTCGTACGACATACCTCTTAGCTCTGGGACTAGTCTTGTTGCAAACCTTTGCACTTTCTCTAGTTTCTTTACGTGCTTGGCTAGGTGCGGGTTCCAAACTGGTGCCGCATACTCCAATATGGGCCTAACGTACACGGTGTACAGGGTCCTGAACGATTCCTTATTAAGATGTCGGAATGCTGTTCTGAGGTTTGTTAGGCGCCCATATGCTGCAGCAGTTATTTGGTTGATGTGCGCTTCAGGAGATGTGCCTGGTGTTATACTCACCCCAAGATCTTTTTCCTTGAGTGAGGTTTGTAGTCACTGGCCCCTAGACTGTACTCCGTCTGCGATCTTCTTTGCCCTTCCCCAATCTTCATGACTTTGCACTTAGTGGGATTGAACTCCAGGAGCCAATTGCTGGACCAGGTCTGCAGCCTGTCCAGATCCCTTTGTAGTTCTGCCTTGTCTTCGATCGAGTGAATTCTTCTCATCAACCTCACGTCATCTGCAAACAGGGACACCTCAGAGTCTATTCCTTCCGTCATGTCTTTCACAAATACCAGAAACAGCACTGGTCCTAGGACTGACCCCTGAGGGACCCCTCTGGTCACAGGTGCCCACTCTGACACCTCGCCACGTACCATGACTCGCTGCTGTCTTCCTGACAAGTATTCCCTGATCCATTGTAGTGCCTTCCCTGTTATCCATGCTTGGACCTCCATTTTTTCACCAATCTCTTGTGTGGAACTGTGTCAAACGCCTTCTTGCAGTACAGTACAAGAATATGCAATCCACCCACCCCTCTCTCTCTCTTGTCTTACTGCTGTCACCATGTCATAGAACTCAAACCATACCCCCGGCCGGGATTGAACCCGCGGTCATAGAGTCTCAAAACTCCAGACCGTCGCGTTAGCCACTAGACCAGCTAGCCACAATAAGATTCATCCAACTAGGTATATTTCTACACCATAGGAAGGTTAGCACAGGCACCACTGTGACCACAAATGCAAGTTTTTACAGACGAATCTCCAGCTAGCGTGGCCGTGACGAACTCTAGCTCAAGTCCCTTCACTGCCGTCAACATGACTCAAGAAATCGTAATGACACGATTGCAAACAAACCATACCCCCGGCCGGGATTGAACCCGCGGTCATAGAGTCTCAAAATTCCAGATTGTCGCGTTAGCCACTAGACCAGCTAGCCACAATAAGATTCATCCAACTAGGTATATTTCTACACCATAGGAAGGTTAGCACAGGCACCACTGTGACCACAAATGCAAGTTTTTACAGACGAATCTCCAGCTAGCGTGGCCGTGACGAACTCTAGCTCAAGTCCCTTCACTGCCGTCAACATGGCTAGCTGGTCTAGTGGCTAACACGACGGTCTGGAGTTTTGAGACTCTATGACCGCGGGTTCAATCCCGGCCGGGGGTATGGTTTGTTTGCAATCGTGTCATTACGATTTCTTGAGTCATGTTGACGGCAGTGAAGGGACTTGAGCTAGAGTTCGTCACGGCCACGCTAGCTGGAGATTCGTCTGTAAAAACTTGCATTTGTGGTCACAGTGGTGCCTGTGCTAACCTTCCTATGGTGTAGAAATATACCTAGTTGGATGAATCTTATTGTGGCTAGCTAGTCTAATGGCTAACGCGACGGTCTGGAGTTTTGAGACTCTATGACCGCGGGTTCAATCCCGGCCGGGAGTATGGTTTGTTTGCAATCGTGTCATTACGATTTCTTGAGTCTCATAGAACTCAAGTAGGTTTGTGACACAGGATTTCCCGTCCCTGAAACCATGTTGGATGCTGTTGATGAGATCATTCCTTTCTAGGTGTTCCACCACTCTTCTCCTGATAAGCTTCTCCATGATTTTGCATACTATACCTGTCAGTGACACTGGTCTGTAGTTTAATGCTTCATGTCTGTCTCCTTTTTTAAAGTTTGGGAATACATTTGGTGTCTTCCATGCCTCAGGCAATCTCCCTGTTTCGATAGATGTATTGAATATTGTTGTTAGGGGTACACATAGCGCCTCTGCTCCCTCTCTCAATACCCATGGGGAGATGTTATCTGGCCCCATTGCCTTTGAGGTATCTAGCTCACTCAGAAGCCTCTTCACTTCTTCCTCGGTTGTGTGTACTGAGTCCAGGACATGGTGGTGTGCCCCACCTCTACGTCTTTCTGGAGCCCCTTCTGTCTCCTCTGTGAACACTTCTTTGAATCTCTTGTTGAGCTCCTCACATACTTCGCTGTCATTTCTTGTTGTCTCTCCTCCTTCCTTCCTTAGCCTGATTACCTGGTCCTTGCTGTTGTTTTCCTCTTGATGTGGCTGTACAACAGTTTCGGGTCAGATTTGGCTTTCGCTGCTATGTCATTTTCATATTGTCTTTGGGCCTCCCTTCTTATCTGTGCATATTCGTTTCTGGCTCTACGACTGCTCTCCTTATTCTCCTGGGTCCTTTGCCTTCTATATTTCTTCCATTCCCTAGCACACTTGGTTTTTGCCTCCCTGCACCTTTGGGTAAACCATGGGCTCATCCTGGCTTTTTCATTATTCCTGTTACCCTTGGGTACAAATCTCTCCTCAGCCTCCTTGCATTTTGTTGCTACATATTCCATCATCTCATTAACTGGCTTCCCCGCCAGTTCTCTGTCCCACTGAACCCCGTTCAGGAAGTTTCTCATTCCTGTGTAGTCCCCTTTCTTGAAGTTTGGCTTCATTCGTCCTGGCCTTCCTGCTTCTCCCTCCACTTGTAGCTCTGCTGTGTAATCGAAGCTTAAAACCACATGGTCACTGGCCCCAAGGGGTCTTTCATATGTGATGTCCTCGATATCTGCACTACTCAAGGTGAATACTAAGTCCAGCCTTGCTGGTTCATCCTCTCATCTCTCTCTTGTAGTGTCCCTTACGTGTTGGTACATGAAGTTTTCCAGTACCACCTCCATCATCTTAGCCTTCCATGTATCTTGGCCCCCATGCGGGTCCAAGTCCTCCCAATTGATCTCCTTGTGGTTAAAGTCACCCATGATCAGGAGCTTTGCCCTGCATGCATGAGCTCTTCTGGCCACTCTAGCCAGTGTGTCAACCATCGCTCTATTGCTCTCGTCGTACTCTTGCCTTGGCCTCCTGCTGTTCTGTGGTGCGTTATACATAACTGCTATTTCCACCTTGGGACCTCCAGAGTGAAGCGTTCCCGCTATGTAATCACTTTCTTCTCCGCTGTCTCCTGTCTCCAGCTCATCAAAATTCCAGCGATTTTTGATCAGCAATGCCGCTCCTCCAACCCCCCTGTTCCCTCTGTCTTTCCTCAGGATTTGGTATCCCGTTGGAAAGATGGCATCTGTTATCATACCTGTAAGCTTGGTTTCTGTGAGAGCTATGATGTCCAGTGATGCCTCTTTGACTCTTTCATGCCACTCCTCCCACTTATTTGTTATTCCATCAGCGTTTGTGTACCATACCTTCAGTTTCCTTTCCAACACTGTGGTTTGGGGGGGCCTGTGAGGGTGGGAGACCTGGTAGCATACTGTGGGATTCTATAGCTCGGTGTTGGGTGGAGGTTGTGGGTATGGATTGTAGTGTGTGTTGGGATGGTGTGATAGGTTGTATGGTTCTGAGAATAGTTGTGTGTGTGCTTGCCCTTGCTGTTCTGTTCTGCTCTGACTGACCTCTGCTGGTTCCATCCTTGTCTCTTTTCCTAGCTCCTTTCGCTTTTTTGTCCTCTCCCTCAGCTGCTGTCTTTCTGATTGTGTTCTGTCTCTGTCTAGGAACACCTTCTTGTACTCTTCCGAGTATTTCAACCGTGGTTTCTCTTGGAGGATCCTGTTCCACACTGTTTCCGTCCTGAGAATCAGCTTGATTGGTCTGTTTCTCCCCTTCGAGTACCCCCCTATTCTCTGAAAATTTACATTCTCGTCCATCTCTTCACCTATTTCCGTGATGATTTTCTCAATCTTCTTTCTTTCTCCCTGCTGCGTTTCAGTGTGTGTCCTTTCCTCTCTCTCCTGAAGCCCATGGATAAACACTGATTTTGCCCTTTCCTCCTCCCAATGCCTCACCCTCTGTGACTCTGGATCCTGCCTGTATGTGGTCAGTTTCTCCCTTGATTTTTCCAGTGGCTCTTGATAGCATGGTTGAGCCTAAGCATTCGACCTATCACCCTCCCCCTCTGCACCCAGCTGTTCTTCCCTTTCACTCCTTGGCCCTCCTTGGCAGGCTGATATGACCTTAGCATAATTCATAATTCCTTCCTTCCTGTTCGGCGTCGCAGCTTCATATGCTGTGTCTTCTCTGGTCACTGCCCCTATAACTCTCTTCAGCCTATTTATCTCAACTTCTAGGACCCTTATCTTGGCTACTGCAGTTTCGACTTGTGCCTCCCAATTCTTTGTCTCCTTCTCCAACCTCTTTTCCAATTTCACAGAGAGCTCTTTCTGAATTTTTTCAGAAAGCTCTCCTAATTTTCTCTCCCACTCTTGTTCCATCCTTTTCCACTGCTCCTCCATACACTCCTCCCTACCAGAACCATTCTCATCTGATCCTTGGTTCCTGCGAGTCCCCACCATTTTTTTTTTGTGAGAGAAGAGAGAAGGGAAAGGTAGAAGGAGAGAGAGAGGGGAAGAGTGAGTGTGTGTGTGTGTTTGTGTGCGTGTGTGTGTGTGTGTATGTGTGTGTGTGTGTGTGTGTGTGTGTGTGTGTGTGTGTGTGTGTGTGTGTGTGTGTGTGTGTGTGTGTGTGTGTGTGTGTGTGTGTGTGCGTGTGTGTGTGTGTGCGTGTGTGTGCGTGGGTGAGTATGTGTGTGTGTGTGTATGTGTGTGTGTATGTGTGTGTGTGTGTATGTGTGTGTGTGTGTGTGTGTGTGCATGTGTGTGTGTGTGTGTATGTGCGTGCGTTGGTGTGTATATGTGTGTGTGTGTGTGTATGTGTGTGTATGTGTGTATGTGTGTGTGTATGTGTGTGTGTGTGTGTGTGTGTGTGTGTGTGTGTGTGTGTATGTATGTGTGTACTCATCTATTTGTACTCACCTATTTGTGGTTGCAGGGGTCGAGTCATAGCTCCTGGCCCTGCCTCTTGCTGATTGCTTCTAGGTCCTCTCTCCCTGCCCCATGAGCTTTATCATACCTCGCCTTAAAACTATGTATGGTTCCCGCCTCCACTACGTCACTTTCTAGGCTATTCCACGGCCTGACTACTCTATGACTGAAGAAATACTTCCTAACATCCCTTTGATTCATCTGAGTCTTCAACTTCCAATTGTGACCTTTTGTGTCTGTGTCCCTTCTCTGGAACTTCCCGTCTTTGTCCACCTTGTCTATTCCGCTCAGTATTTTATATGTCGTTATCATGTCTCCCCTGACCCTCCTGTCCTCCAGTGTCGTCAGGCCGATTTCCCTCAACCTTTCTTCGTAGGACAATCCCCGTAGCTCTGGGACTAGTCTTGTTGCAAACCTTTGCACTTTCTCTAATTTCTTGACGTGCTTGACTAGGTGTGGATTCCAAACTGGTGCTGCATTCTCCAGTATGGGCCTGACGTAAATGTTATACAGAGTCTTGAACGAATCCTTACTGAGGAATCGGAACGCTATCCGTGTGTGTGTGTGTGTGTGTGTGTGTGTGTACAGGGACCGATTCCCACCAAGGCAGGGTGGCTCGAAAAAAAAAAATACTTTCATCAACATTCACTCCTTCACTGTCGTGCAAGAGGTGTGCTTACATTAAGGTTATAAAACTGCAACATTAACACCCCTCCTTCAGAGTGCTGGCACTGTACTTCCTATCGCCAGGAATCAAGTCTGGACTGCCGGTTTCCCTGAATGCCTTCTTAAATATTACCTTGCTCACACTCTAACAGCACGTCAAGTCCTAAAAAGCATTTGTCTCAATTTGCTCCTATCTAACACGCTCACGCACACTTGCCG
>NC_091295.1:44257323-44269823 GCF_038502225.1 Cherax quadricarinatus
AGTGTCTTGAACGATTCCTTATTAAGGTATCGGAATGCTATTCTCAGGTTTGCCAGGCGCCCGTATGCTGCAGCAGTTATTTGGTTGATGTGTGCCTCCGGTGACGTGCTCGGTGTTATGGTCGCCCCAAGGTCTTTCTCCCTGAATGAGGTCTGTAGTCTTTGTCTACCTAGCCTATACTCTGTCTGCGGTCTTCTTTGCCCCTCCCCAATCTTCATGACTTGCATTTGGCAGGATTGAATTCGAGAAGCCAGTTTCTGGACCACATGTCCAGCCTGTCCAGGTCTGTGTGTGTGTGTGTGTATGTGTGTGTGTGTGTGTGTGTGTGTGTGTGTGTGTGTGTGTGTGTGTGTGTGTGTGTGTGTGTGTGTGTGTGTGTGTGTGTTGACTTTTAAACAAGCAGAAAATGCAGAGAGTTAACGCAGATTTGTGAATATTCAAAATTAACAGTGTTGGTTCACCTTGACTGGAAGTCTGTTTGAGGAGAGACTTTCTCTCCTAGTGTTCAAAGTTTATTGTGGATTCATCTTACGTTAATTAATGAACTCGTGCGAAGAAATATATTTCATGCGACGCTTTGAAGCCAAGTGTATGTGTGTCAGTATAAGGAGTTGTGTGGGCTTGAACTCCGTCTGCTTGCATAGAAAGGAGTATACGTTAAGTCGTTGTCGGTGACTGCTCAAGTAGTGGGTTGTTATGGATTACAGTCATAGTGTGGTGTCGCTGTTCCCTTTCACTCAGGTTTCAGGCTGAAATATTTTAAAACTATGCTTGAAACTCATCATGTGTGATGAAATATATCAGGGAAACTCAGATTTTGTAACCATTACGCAACTTTCATACAAAATATTGCAGTAGCACATTTCTAATGTATCTAATCATAATAAGAAAATGTGTTAATTGCTGTTCCTCATCCCCGTCCAACGACAGAAGACTTGGATATCGTTATCGACATTTATTAAATTAAAACATACGTTTCAAGGTAAGATGTGGTAAGGAATTTCGGTGTAGCAAGAAACTCTCTTTTGACCAAAACTATCTTTTGTTTCTCTTACTTTTCATTGTGGTTAAATCCAATAATGAATTCGTAACGTTAATACATAATATACTCCGTTAGTTCCTCAGAGAGAGAGAATAATGTTAAAAACAAGCTCGCGATGTCTCAAAATATTTTACAAAATTTACAAGAGATGTTTTAAAATTGCGGTTTCCATGACAGTGGTCAGTTGCGTCTTGTGTTTACAAAATGTCCACATTTACAAAGATACAACCTCTGTAAATCAACAATTGTTCTAATATATCTGTCAACTACTTGCCTGAACAGGTGAATAAAAAATGGATGTCAAAAGTGTACAAAGGGTTTTTCGGACACAAAACAGTACTTCTATGAAATACAAACAACTTCTTATTAAACACATGACGCAGGCACATCACACCCAAGTTAACAAATGCTTAATTGTCATTTCTAAAATGCTCAAAAACTTTATTTACCTTTTTAATTAAATATCGTGGACCACTTTTTTAAAAAAGAAATTTTCACTCTCTCTCTCTCTCTCTCTCTCTCTCTCTCTCTCTCTCTCTCTCTCTCTCTCTCTCTCTCTCTCTCTCTCTTTCTCTCTCTCTCTCTCCCTCTGACATACACACTACCACACCAGAGAATATATGTGGAGAACTATGTTGATAATAATGTATATGTACCATGAAAAATGTACATCACTTGGTGTATATTCAGCGAGGCTGTACCTTAATCGCTATTTCGAATATTATAATATTCATGACTGGTGGTGACCAGGTGCTTTGTAGCCTTAATGACGCAGCGACAGAGTTTAAAGTTGGTTTCTCTGCTACTGGTGTCTTCATTCCCAGAGTTTCAACTTAACAAACCCACCAACAAGTTAGTCTTAATACGAGGTCACTTTTCTTTCGGTAATTATTTCTTACTTTTGCTTCACTGATTCTGTTTCCATTTTGGTAATGCCCAGCTGTAAATATTTCTTTATATGAACCTAAAGTCTCGCTCTATCTCTCACTCTCCATCTATCTCACTTATCTCCTTAATTAAGCTCAGAGATCCCATGGCAATATAAGAGACACGAAGAATGCAGTTAATTTTCTGTTCATTTGAGCGATCGTTGAGGTAGAGAGCATTTGCTACTCCTGGGTGCCGAAGGTGTGTCCAGGAATATTTTGCGTTTTTTGGTAATTATTGTGCAAGAGAACGTTGCAGTTGCACTGCTGTTGTGGTAATTTGTGGTTGTGATTGCGTTGTCGTGAGAGAGGTGTGGTTGTAATTTACTAACTCTCGAAACTGTCACAATACGATTAGCAAACTGGCCTGTGAATTTTACGACTCACTTTCACTGGGTTTGGGTCCCACCCTTTCCCTGATTTGTAATTTTATTATATGAACTGTGTTGGGAATGTTATTGTAGGATTTATTTATTGTTTTGGCAAATTGTTTTTGCTGTGTGAGAATGTTGCAGCATTGTTGTTGATGCTGATGTAGATTGTTATTTTAATGTTATTTTAGTGTTCTAGTGGTAAATTCTATGCTGCATTTTTAACGTAAACAGAAGACATGCTTGATTTAGAATGACGAATGGAATGCACATTTTAAGACTTCAGGAGGATTTTGACACTGTGCCAATAACCCTAATGAAAGAAGCCTCTTCACTTCTTCCTCGGTTGTGTGTACTGTGAACATGTGTGTGTGTGTGTGTGTGTGTGTGTGTGTGTGTGTGTGTGTGTGTGTGTGTGTGTGTGTGTGTGTGTGTGTGTGTGTGTGTGTGTGTGTGCTTATGTGTGTGTCAAGTCATGACTTGACACACACATAAGCAGTGGAGGAAACCAAATTAAAATAGGGGATACACAGGGATATGCAGTGGGAGAATGAAAGGGTGAGGTCAGTCTTTGTGTATGGGCTCCAGGAAGTTGAAGGGGAAACATATGAAGCAAGAAAACAAGGGAAAAAAAAGCAATTGAAAGCATCATGAAAGCAATAGGAGAAGACGACATGACCCAGCTGGAAAATTTTCGGAGAATAGGGGGGTTTGTAAAAAAAAGAAACCGGCCAGTGAAAGTGACCTTCAAAGCAGAAGGGACTCGGAACAGGATCCTGCAGGAGAAAGCACGATTAAGGGACATGCCGGCATACAGGAAGGTGTATCTCGACCGCGACAGAACACAAGAAGAAAGGCAGAAACTGAGAGAGATGGTACAAAGGCGAAAGGAGGAAAGAGAGGGGATGGAGAAGACAGACAGGAGATCCCAGACCCAGGAAGAAGATCAAATACAGCCTCCCTCACAACTTCCTATAGAAGCCTCCCAATCAGGTCAACCCCAGTGCAACCAAACACTCTAAATCAAAACACCCATGCCACATCCAATGCCCCCACCCACTACATTACAAACTCCACCCCCACAGCAACAACCCATAGTTCCCTACCAGGTCTCCCACTTCCCCAATCCCAATACACCTCCCAGACCACAGTCTTAGAAAAGAAGTTGAAGGTGTGGTATACAAATGCAGATGGAATAACAAACAAGTATGAGGAGTGGCACGAAAGAATCAAGGAGACATCCCCAGACATAATAGCACTCACAGAAACAAAACTCACCAGAATAATAACAGATTCAATCTTTCCATCCGGATATCAAATCCTCAGGAAAGACAGAGGGAGGAGAGGGGGAGGAGGAGTTGCACTGCTCATTAAAAACCAGTGGGGTTTTGAGAAAATGGAAGGAATGGATGGCACAAGCAAAAGGGACTACTTAGTAGGAACAATCCAGTCTGAGGGACATAAGGTGATAATTGCAGTAATGTACAACCCACCACAGAACTACAGGAGGCAAAGAGAAGAATATTATGAGAGCAACAGAGCATTGATCGACACACTAGCCGAGGTGGCCAGGAGAACATACATGGGGAAAGCAACGTTATTAGTTATGGGTGATTTCAATCACAAGGAGATTGACTGGGAAATCCTGGAGCCCCATGGGGGTCCTGAAACATGGAGAGCCAAGATGATGGATGTGGTACTGGAAAACCTCATGCATCAACATGTTAGAGACACAACCAGAGAGAGAGGAGAGGATGAACCAGCAAGACTGGACCTTGTATTCACCTTGAGTAGTTCGGACATCGAGGATATCATGTATGAAATGCCCCTGGGAACTAGTGATCATGTGGTTCTGTGCTTCGACTACATAGTTGAGCTCCAAGTGGAGAGAGTAGCAGGAATAGGCTGGGAAAAACCAAACTACAAAAGGGGGAACTACTCAGGCATGAGGAACTTCCTTCAAGACATTCAGTGGGAGAGGGAACTGACAGGAAAACCAGTACAAGAAATGATGGACTATGTGGCAACAAAATGCAAGGAGGCAGAGGAGAGGTTTGTTCCCAAGGGAAACAGAAATAATGGGAAGAACAGAACGAGTCCTTGGTTCACCCAAAGGTGTAGGGAGGCAAAAACTAGGTGTACTAGAGAATGGAAAAGGTACAGAAGACAGAGAACTCAGAAAAATAAAGAGATTAGCCGAAGAGCCAGAAACGAATATGCACAGACAAAAAGGGAGGCTCAGAGACAATATGAAAATGACATAGCATCAAAAGTAAAGACTGACGCTAAGCTGTTGTACAGCCACATCATGAGGAAAACAACAGTCAAGGACCAGGTAATCAGACTGAGGAAGGGTGATGGGGAATTCACAAGAAACGACCGAGAGGTATGTCAGGAGCTCAACACGAGATTTAAAGAGGTATTTACAGTGGAAACCAGTAGGACTCCAGGAAATCAGAACAGGGGGGCACACCAGCAAGTGCTGGATGAGGTACATATAACCAAGGAGGAGGTGAAGAAGCTGCTATGCGAACTTGACACCTCAAAGGCGGTGGGACCAGGCAACATCTCTCCATGGGAGCAGAGATATTGTGTGAGCCATTAACAAAGATCTTCAACACATCATTTGAAACTGGGCAACTCCCTGAGGTATGGAAAATGGCAAATGTAGTCCCAATTTTTAAAAAGGGAGACAGACATGAGGCACTGAACTACAGACCTGTATCAATAACGTGTATAGTATGCAAGGTCATGGAGAAGATCATCAGGAGGAGAGTGGTGGAGCACCTGGAAAGAAACAAGTGTATAATTGACAACCAGCACGGTTTCAGGGAAGGAAAATCCTGTGTCACAAACCTACTAGAGTTTTATGACAAGGTGACAGAAGTAAGACAAGAGAGAGAGGGGTGCATCGACTGCATATTTTTGGACTGCAAGAAGGCCTTCGACACAGTTCCTCACAAGAGGTTACTGCAAAAGCTAGAGGATCAGGCACTCATAATAGGAAAGGCACTGCAACGGATCAGAGAATACCTGACAGTGAGGCAACAACGAGTCATGGTACGCGACGAGGTGTCAGAGTGGGCGCCTGTGACAAGCGGGGTTCCTCTGGGGTCAGTCCTAGGACCTGTGCTGTTCTTGGTATATGTGAACAACATAACGGAAGGGATAGACCCAGAAGTGTCCTTGTTTGCAGATGATGCGAAGTTAATGAGAAGAATCAAATCGGATGAGGATCAGACAGGACTACAAAGAGACCTGGACAGGCTACAAGCCTGGTCCAGCAACTGGCTCCTTGAATTTAACCCTTCCAAATGCAAAGTCATGAAGATTGGGGAAGGGCAAAGAAGACCGCAGACACAATATAGTTTAGATGGCCAAAGACTGCAAACCTCACTCAAGGAAAAAGATCTGGGGGTGAGTATAACACCGAGCATATCTCATGAGGCGCACATCAATCAGATAACTGCTGCAGCATACGGGCGCCTGGCAAACCTACGGATAGCGTTCCGATACCTCAGTAAGGAATCGTTTAAGACTCTGTATACCATTTATGTCAGGCCCATACAGGAGTATGCAGCACCAGTTTGGAATCCACACCTAGTCAAGCACGTCAAGAAATTAGAGAAAGTTCAAAGGTTTGCAACAAGACTAGTCCCAGAGCTACGGGGATTGTCCTGCGAAGAAAGGTTGAGGGAAATCGGCTTGACGACGCTGGAGGACAGGCGGGTCAGGGAAGACATGATAACGACATATAAAATACTGCGCGGTATACACAATGTGGACAAAGACGGGATGTTCCAGAGAAGGGACACAGACTCAAGAGGTCACAATTGGAAGTTGAAGACTCAGATGAATCAAAGGGATGTTAGGAAGTATTTCTTCAGTCATAGAGTAGTCAGGCCGTGGAATAGCCTAGAAAGTGACGTAGTGGAGGCGGGAACCATACATAGTTTTAAGGCGAGGTATGATAAAGCTCATGGGGCAGGGAGAGAGAGGACCTAATAGCAATCAACGAAGAGGCGGGGCCATGAGCTGTGACTCGACCCGTGCAACCACAAATAGGTGAGTACAAATAGGTGAGTACACACACATAAGCACACACCCACACACACAAACACACACACACACATAAGCACACACACACACACACACACACACACACACACACACACACACACACACACACACACACACACACACATAAGCACAAACACACATAAACACACATAAACACAGACACACAAACACAGATAGACTAACACACACACACACACACACACACACACACACACACACACACACACACACACACACACACACACACACACACACACACACACACACACACATATAAGCACACACATAAGCACACAAACACACACACACACATAAGCACACAAACACACACACACATTCAAACACACACACACACACACACACACACACACACACACACACACACACACACACACACACACACACACACACATACATACATGTACACAGTACACACAACCGAGGAAGAAGTGAAGAGGCTTCTGAGTGAGCTAGATACTTCAAAGGCAATGGGGACGGATAACATCTCTCCATGGGTCCTGAGAGAAAGAGCAAAGGTGCTATGGGTACCCCTAATAACAATATTCAATACATCTATCGAAACAGGGAGATTGCCTTGAGGCATGGAAGACAGCAAATGTAGTCCCAATCTTTAAAAATGGAGACAGACATGAAGCACTAAACTATAGATCAGTGTCAGTGACATGTATAGTATGCAAAGTCATGGAGAAGATTATCAGAAGAGTGTTGGATCACCTAGAAAGGAATGATCTCATCAGCAGCAGCCAACATGGTTTCAGGGACGGGAAATCCTGTGTCACGAAACCTACTGGAGTTCTATGACATGATGACAGCAGTAAGACAAGAGAGAGAGGGGGAGGGTGGATTGCATTTTCATGGACTGCAAGAAGGCGTTTGTCACAGATCCACACAAGAGATTAGTGCAAAAACTGGAGGACCAAGCAGGGATAACAGGGAAGGCACTACAATGGATCAGGGAATACTTGTCAGGAAGACAGCAGCGAGTCATGGTACGTGGCGAGGTGTCAGAGTGGGCATCTGTGACCAGAGGGGTCCCACAGGGGTCAGTCCTAGGACCAGTGATCTTTCTGGAAGTTGTGAACAACATGGCAGAAGGAATAGACTCCGAAGTGTCCCTGTTTGCAGATGACGTGTAGTTGATTAGAAGAATTCATTCGATCGAAGACCATGCAGAACTACAAAGAGATCTTGACAGGCTGCAGACCTGGTCCAGCAATTGGCTCTTGGAGTTCAACCCCACCAAGTGCGAAGTCATGAAGATTGGGGAAGGGCAAAGAAGACCGCAGACAGAGTACAGTCTAGGGGCCAGAGACTACAAACCTCGCTCAAGGAAAAAGATCTTGAGGTGAGTATAACACCAGGCACATCTCCTGAAGCGCATATCAACCAAATGACTGCTGCAGCATATGGGCGCCTATCAAACCTCAGAACAGCATTCCGACATCTTAATAAGGAATCGTTCAGGACCCTGTACACCGTGTACTTTAGTCCCATATTGGAGTATGCGGCACCAGTTTGGAACCCACACCTAGCCAAGCACGTAAAGAAACTAGAGAAAGTGCAAATGTTTGAAACAAGACTAGTCCCAGAGCTAAGAGGTATGTCCTACGAGGAGAGGTTAAGGGAAATCATCCTGACGACACTGGAGGACAGGAAAGATAGGGGGGGACATGATAACGACATACAAAATACTGAGAGGAATTGACAAGGTGGACAAAGACAGGAAGTTCCAGAGATTGGACACAGCAACAAGGGGACACAATTGAAAGCTGAAGACACATATGAATCACAGGGATGTTAGGAAGTATTTCTTCAGCCACAGAGTAGTCAGGAAATGGAATAGTTTGGGAAGCGATGTAGTGGAGGCAGAATCCATACATAGCTTTAAGCAGAGGTATGATAAAACTCACGGTTCAGGGAGAGTGACCTAGAAGCGACCAGTGAAGAGGCGGGGCCAGGAGCTTGGACTTGACCTCTGCAACCTCAACTAGGTGAGTACAACTAGGTGAGTACACTCACACGCACATACACACACACACACACACACACACACACACACACACACACACACACACTCACACACACACACACACACACACACACACACAAACACACACACACACACACACACACACACACACACACACACACACACACACACACACACACACACACACACACACACACACACACACACACACACACACACTCCACATACATACACAAATATGCTTAAGAAGAGGTACGATAAAGCTCTTGGATGAGGGAAAGAGTGGACCTAGTAGCAACCAGAGAAGAGAATGGGCAGGAGTTGTGGCTCCACTCCTGCAACCACAGATAGGTGAGTACAAATAGGTGAGTACAAACACGTGCTTATTTTGTCTTCTCATCCATAGTGTATTTCTATTGCAAAAATTAACTAGTCTCTATTATACTACATTTTACATCACGAAACACAGACCCACAAAAACTGCGACTGAACCAAAATGAAACCAAGTTACATCACGGTAACTCGATAATTAAATTGTCTCTCTCTGATCTGTCAATTTAATTTTCTCAACCTGACGAAATTATTTTAAATCCTGTCAACATGAATTAGGGCCTACAAAAAAAAATAAAAAAAATAGGATAAATGAAAACTGTAAATGTTGTATTTTTGTAACGTAAGCTTTATTAGTTAATAACAAGATTAACAGCCAGAGTTTTATTTAATACTAAGAATCCTTAATTAGAAGCTTGGATTAAAGGATAGTAAGTCTCACCTCCAGGACTCAAATCCTGTAGGTGGGAAATACAGTACGAGGACTCTATAGAACGGGTGGGGATGTTGGAGTTTTTTAGGGGCATCTGAATTATGCCAGGTTCTGCCAAGACAGTCATTGAAGGTATGATGGTGAACGTGTTTTTTTCCACTTCTTTCGGGTCACTCTGCCTCTGTGGAAGACGGCGCATTAAATTTCCTTTAATATATGATTTTAAATTAATATCGCAAGCATTTTTTCTGTAATAAACATAAACATTTTCCATTGATTTAAAAATCAGTGTTACTGATTTTTTTTTCAGTTCTCTTCTTAGATTTTTTAACATGGTTAAGAAATTTTACAACAAAAACTAGTAACAAAATATATATATTGATATATAGGTAATGAGTAAATTTCAAGTAGGATTTATTAAAAAGAAGAAATAATAATAATAATAATAATAATAATAATAATAATAATAATAATAATAATAATAATAATAATAATAATAATAATTATTATTATTATTATTATTATTATTATTATTATTATTATTATTATTATTATTATTATTAACTAAGTTAATTTTATAGTGAACACAAAATATTTCACTATCACAGATACATTTTTTTCGGTAAAGAAAATCAACTTCTACTTCTCCGAAAGAGGATTTTTTTTTATGTTGACGAAAGAATAAGCAACACCAGAGGAAATTGTATCTTAATTTTGCAGAAGGACTGTGCTGTCAGGATCAATGGCAGAATGTTGCAAGACTGTTATCAACATTCTTAATTTCTTTACTAACTCTATTTATGTCTGTCTCTGTCTCTAATTTCTTCTTCTTGACTTTGTCGTTATCCTTCATGTCTTCCTGCTTGCAGTCTCTCTCTCTCTCTCTCTCTCTCTCTCTCTCTCTCTCTCTCTCTCTCTCTCTCTCTCTCTCTCTCTCTCTCTCTCTCTCTCTCTCTCTCTTTCTCTCTCTCTATCTATCTATCTATCTACCTATCTATCTATCTATCTGTCTATTTATTCATCTATCTCTCTGTTTCTATTTAACTCCTTCAACTAGATAATAGATCTAAATAGAAGTAAATAGTTATTCTCTGTATATATCCTCGATATTTACTTTTATTTCCTCTCTTTAATATATTATCAATGCTCTCTCTCTCTCTGTTTCTCTTTCTAGGCCTCTGTCTATCTGTCTCTCTCTGTCTCTCTTAACTCCCACAAGGCCATTAGTACAGATACACTAAATATCAATAACTGACCATTTGGTTAAATCTCTTTAAGCATTGCCAGTAATACAACGCGGTAATTCCTAATCGTTGCGCTTATCCTAAATGGATATCAGTGAGCTGGCGAAATTTGCAGGAATGGGACCTATTATCCTATAATAATTACAGATCATACGGACTCTGAATTGTTACTGAATGGTATGAAAGCTGTCTATGGTCAAGCCTTTCAGCTCTAGGTTCTTTGGAATTACGAAAATCAGAATTGAAAAAATTATGGAATAAATTAGATAATAAGAACTATCTTAAAAAAAAAAAAAGAAATACACGAAAAACAGCAGCAACAAAAAAAAAATAACAATAAAAACTACAATAATTATAAAATGAATCAAGAATAATAAAAATAATTAAAATAATGTCTCGGTATTTATATAACAAGTGGTTTATATGTCTGGGTCTATAGTCATCGATAGATGTGTCCCAGTCTATGTAAATACGCAAAATAATATACTGCATTTATTTATATATAAATGCACACACACACACACACACACACACACACACACATATATATATATATATATGACCAGCTCCTCCCAAAGAACACAAACAGTCCCACTAGGACAAACCGATCATGGTCAATTAGCAAGAACTCATTTAAAATTAAGTCCTTTCTAAAATTTTCTCTTATACGTTTAAAGATATGTTTTTTTCATTAATGTTAATGTAAAAAATTTTAATTTTGCACCAAAAGAATCTTAGAAAACTTACCTAACCTTATTATAACAAGAACAATTTATTTTAGCTTAACCCAACTAAATATATTTTAGATTTGTTTACAATAATTTAATACTAAGCAAACGAAGTGAGATATATTTTTTTCGTTAGGTTCAGAATGATTTCGGCGAAATTATTGCATACAAAAATTTTCACTTGTCTTATATGGCAAGATGAGCGTTGCTATTTAAGCAAAGATCGCAAGTTCTGCCTATTCGGCACGACATATATATATATACATATATATATATATATATATATATATATATATGTATATATATATATATATATATATGTATATATATATATATATATATGTGTGTGTGTGTGTGTGTGTGTTTATGTGTGTGTGTGTGTGTGTGTGTGTGTGTGTGTGTGTGTGTGTGTGTGTGTGTGTGTGTGTGTGTGTGTTTGTGTGTGTGTGTGTGTACTCACCTAGTTGTACTCACCTAGTTGAGGTTGCGGGGGTCTAGTCCGAGCTCCTGGCCAAGCATCTTCACTGATCGCTACTAAGTCACTCTCCCTGAACCGTGAGCTTTATCATACCTCTGCTTAAAGCATGTATTGATCCTTTCTCCACTACATCGCTTCCCAAACTATTCCACTTACTGACTACTCTGTGGCTGAAGAAATACTTCCTAACATCCCTGTGATTCATCTGTGTGTTCAACTTCCAACTGTGTCTCCTTGTTACTGTGTCCAATCTCTGGAACATCCTGTCTTTGTCCACCTTGTCAATTCCTCTCAGTATTTTGTATGTCGTTATCATGTCTCCCCTATCTCTCCTGTCCTCCAGTGTCGTCAGGTTGATTTCCCTTAACCTCTCCTCGTAGGACATACCTCTTAGCTCTGGGACTAGTCTTGTTGCAATCCTTTGCACTTTCTCTAGTTTCTTTACGTGCTTGGCTAGGTGTGGGTTCCAAACTGGTTCCGCATACTCCAATATGGGACTAACGTACACGGTGTACAGGGTCCTGAACGATTCCTTATTAAGATGTCGGAATGCTGTTCTGAGGTTTGCTAGGCGCCCATATGCTGCAGCAGTTATTTGGTTGATGTGCGCTTCAGGAGATGTGCCTGGTGTTATACTCACCCCAAGATCTTTTTCCTTGAGTGAGGTTTGTAGTCTCTGGCCCCTAGACTGTACTCCGTCTGCGGTCTTCTTTGCCCTTCCCCAATCTTCATGACTTTGCACTTGGTGGGATTAAACTCCAGGAGCCAATTGCTGGACCAGGTCTGCAGCCTGTCCAGATCCCTTTGTAGTTCTGCCTGGTCTTCGATCGAGTGAATTCTTCTCATCAACTTCACGT
>NC_091295.1:44277323-44282323 GCF_038502225.1 Cherax quadricarinatus
TCCCTATGACTCATCTGGGTTTTCAGCTTCCAATTGTGGCCCCTTGTTTCTGTATCGAATATCTGAAACATTCGATCCTTGTCCACCTTGTCAATGCCTCTTAGTATTTTATACGCTATGATCATGTCCCCTCTATCCCTCCTATCCTCTAGTGTCATCAGGTTGAGTTCCCTTAACCTCTCCTCATAAGACATACCCCTCAGTACCGGGACTAATCGTGTTGCAAATTTTTGCACTTTCTCCAATTTCGTGACGTGTTTGACTAAGAGAGGGTTCCATACTGGCGCTGCATATTCCAGTATAGGCCTTACGTACACGGTGTACAATGTCGTGAATGACTCCTTACTCAGATGTCTAAACGCCAATTTCAGGTTTACCAATCTCCCACATGCTGCAGCAGTTACTTGATTGATGTGTGTCTCAGGGGACATGTTCGTTGCAATGCTTACCCCAAGATCCTTTTCTTTAATTAACGTTTGCAGCTGTTGGTTTCCTAACCTGTACTCCGTCTGCGGTCTTCTGTGTCCTTCCCCAATCTTTGTGTGTGTGTGTGTGTGTGTGTGTGTGTGTGTGTGTGTGTGTGTGTGTGTGTGTGTGTGTGTGTGTGTGTGTGTGTGTGTGTGTGTGTGTGTGTGTGTGTGTAATGTGTAATTAACAGTATTGAGACTGGCCGGGAGTCGAATCCTCGCATCCTCGAATCCTGTTCTCCAAGACGAGTGTACTTCAGTGGTTAGTGAGGTTGAAGGTACCACTGATTCCCCTGCTAATCAAGGTAAGAATATTTTAATAGTAGGCGATTCTCAGGTAAGATATATAGACCGTGCATTTTGTAACAGAGACAGAAAGGTCAAATAAAGAGTGTGTCTTCCTGGAGCTGGTGTTGGCGACATAGTCAGCAAGTTGGATAATATTATGGCAGGTAATGGGAACAAGCCCATTATCTCTCTTAGTGCTGGGAGTAATGACATTGGGAAGGGCAGGAGAGAGGTGCTGCTGGATAAGTACAGGTCAGCCATAGAAGTAGTTAGGTCTAAGGGAGGGATCCCAGTCGTATGTAGCATCTTGCCTAGAAAGGGAGTGGACAGTGAATGGATGTCTAGGGCAATTGGTATAAATCGCTGGCTAGAGAGGTACTGCAAGGAACTTGCAATCCCATTCATCGATAACTGGGACCTTTTCTTTGGCAAACGTGATATGTATGCAAGGGATGGGGTTCATCTCTCTGGGGATGGAGTGGTTGCATTAGCCAATTCAATTGAGAGGGTAATTGATGACTTGTCTAGGAATTTAAATTGATAGATTATAGAGGTATGGGCGTTTGTGGGAAACATTCAGGCTGCAGCATTAAGGTTAAAAACAGCAGTTATTGCCGGGATACCTCAGGAATATGTTTAAAAGACAATATTCAAAATAAAGTTGCTAGTAATGGCAAATCAATTGATCAACAAACAAAGAGAGATAGTAGAGGGCAACGAGTGACTAGCTCCCTTAAGGTTTACTATACAAATAGTAGGAGTCTAAGAAATAAGATAGATGATCTAAAATTACTTGCAAGTGTAGGTAATATAGATATTATTGGTATAACAGAGACCTGGTTCAACCTGAAAGATAGAGAAATGCCTTCTGAATGCAACATACAGGGTTATAAACTATTCCACACTGATAGGGTCAACAGGAAGGGTGGTGGTGTGGCGATGTATGTCAGAGAAAATTTAAATTGTTGTCTTAGACATGATGTAAGATTAGAAACATCGAACACAGAATCGGTTTGGCTTCAGTTTCTCGAGGGTCGTGACAAATTAATTTTGGGTGTGATTTATAGGCCCCCAAACCTTGATAGGAAGTGCAGTAAGCTGTTATGGGACGAAATTCATAAGGCATCTAGATATGAAAATGTTGTGATAATGGGAGATTTTAACTTTAGACAAATTGATTGGAACAATATGACAGGAAATCTTGAGTCTATTGACTTTCTTGATACGGTTCAGGATTGCTTTTTAGAACAGGTTGTGACAGAACCAACTAGAGGAAACAATCTGCTTGACTTGGTGCTTGCCAACAAATAATCACTAATTAATAATCTTGAGGTTAATGATGAGCTTGGGGAAAGTGATCACAAATCACTTAGTTTCAATATATCATGGAATTACCCAGAGAACTGCAATCAAATCTCTGTCCCAGATTTTCGCTTGGCCGACTTCATGGGACTGAAAAATTACTTGGGTGGGCTAAATTGGGATGTCCTGACTATGGGTCAGGTAGGTGATCTTGGTTGCCAATATGACATTTTTCAGAGCATAGTTCTAGCTGCCCAGACAACTTTTGTTCCGAGTAGGGAAATTAGATCTAACAAAAATGATCCCAAATGGATGAACAATAGATTAAAACATCTCATTGGTCAAAAGAGAGGCATATATAGGCGTATCAAAAGAGGGAATGGGCAATTAAGAAATCAATATATTCAATTAAAGAGAGAAATAAAGAAAGGAATAAGAAAAGCAAAAAGAGATTATGAGGCTAAGGTCGCAAGGGATTCAAAGACTAACCCAAAATGATTCTTTCAGGTATACAGAAGTAAGATTAGGGACAAGATTGGCCCACTTAAGAGTAACACTGGTCAGATCACTGACAGTGATAAGGATATGTGTGAAATTCTAAATACCTACTTCCTCTCAGTTTTCGCCCTGGAAAATACTAGCGATATTCCTGAACTAGCGGTAACTAGTGACATGGTCCTCAGACAAATAAAGAAACTAAAACCTAACAAATCCCCAGGTCCTGATGAACTGTTTCCAAGGGTGTTAAAGGAATGTAAAGAAGAACTCAGCATACCTTTGGCTAATCTTTTTAACATATCACTACAAACTGGCATAGCACCTGATACGTGGAAAATGGCAAATGTAATACCAATTTACAAGGCAGGTGACAGGTCCTTGGCTTCAAACTATAGACCAATAAGCCTTACCTCCATAGTGGGAAAATTTATGGAATCAATAATTGCCGAAGCAATTCGTAGCCATCTTGACAGGCACAGATTGATTAATGATTCTCAACACGGTTTTACGAATTTATCAACACGGTTTTACGAATTTACTAACTTTTTTCCACTAAGGTGTTTGAGGAGGTAGATCATGGTAATAAATATGATATTGTGTATATGGACTTCAGTAAGGCTTTCGATAGAGTTCCACACCAGAGGCTATTGAGGAAACTTAGGGCACACGGAATAGGAGGAGAAATTTTTTCCTGGGTAGAGGCATGGCTGACAAATAGACAGCAGAGAGTTTGCATAAATGGGGTGAAATCCGAATGGGGGCACATCACAAGCGGTGTTCCTCAGGGGTCAGTGTTGGGCCCGTTGTTGTTCACAATTTATATAAACAACATAGATGAGGGAATAAATAGCGACATAAGCAAATTTGCTAATAACACCAAAATAGGCCGTCCAATTCATTCTAATGAGGACATTAGAGCACTCCAGGATGATTTGAATAGACTGACGCAATGGTCGGAGAAGTGGCAGATGCAGTTTAATATTGACAAATGCAAAGTTCTAAATGTTGGACAGTTAAATAACCATGCCACATATAAACTAAATAATGTAGATCTTAATACTACCGATTGCAAAAAGGATTTAGGAGTTCTGGTCAGCAGTAACCTAAAACCAAGACAACAGTGCATTAATGTTCACAATAAAGCTAACAGAATTCTTGGCTTCATATCTAGAAGTATAAATAATAGAAGTCCTCAGGTTGTTCTTCAACTCTATATATTCTTGGTTAGGCCTCATTTAGACTATGCTGCTCAGTTCTGGTCACCGTATTACAGAATGGATATAAATGCTCTGGAAAACGTACAAAGGAGGATGACGAAGATGATCCCATGCATCAGAAATCTTCCCTATGAGGATAGACTGAGGGCCCTGAATCTGCACTCTCTCGAAAGGCGTAGAATTAGGGGGGATATGATCGAGGTGTATAAATGGAAAACAGGCGGATGTAAATAGTGTGCTGAAAATTTCTAGCCAAGACAGGACTTGCAGCAATGGTTTCAAGTTGGAAAAATTCAGATTCAGGAAGGATATAGGAAAGCACTGGTTTGGTAATAGAGTTGTGGATGAGTGGAACAAACTCCCGAGTACAGTTATTGAGGCTAAAACGTTGTGTAGTTTTAAAAATAGGTTAGATAAATACATGAGTGGGTGTGGGTGGGTGTGAGTTGGACCTGACTAGCTTGTGCTGCTGGGTCTGGTACAGTGCTCCATCCTTGAGTGGGGATGACCAGACTTGGTGGGTCATTGGGATAATCCGGGGGGTGGGTCATTGGTCTTATCCTGTGGGGGGACATGTACCTGCTCCGCATGGTTCAGTAGGCCTGTTGCAGTGTTGCTTCTTTCTTCTTATGTTTAGCACACCTTATGAGAAGCCCCCAAGGTTTGCTAAAGGATCAGGGGTTCGATTCCCGGCCTAGCCCAGTACACCAAACGGGGAGAAGAATGAAATTAGCTCTGGGACACCCATACCATCGTATGTGATCGGATCACAGCACAACACTTAGCTCTCGTGGATGCGTGATTCTAGTGGGATTGTATGGTTCTGTGGGATAGCGTGTCGTGGAATTTTCGCTCACCATGAGGCAGGCTAAAACAACACGAGTTCGATCCCCCCGGCTAGTCGCAGTGTTGCTATTAATATATATATATATATATATATATATATATATATATATATATATATATATATATATATATATTCCACGTGTATTACTACCCCATCTTTTATAAATGCATAAATATAAATATCTTTGAAGGTACAGAAATGGAATGTGCAATACTTAAGGTTAGAAGGACGTATTACATTACCTAGTTTCGGGGTTCACTTTATTTTATCGTCAAAACTTTCCAAAATTAGGGAAAATTATTTTTTTTGTTTTGTTTTCTTATTCCTTACATTAACTTGATGTTTAGCATAATTTAATTTTCTCTGTTGTTTTTTTTACAA
>NC_091295.1:44292323-44304823 GCF_038502225.1 Cherax quadricarinatus
CCATACTGGAGTATGCAGCACCTGTTTGGAACCCGCACTTGATAAAGCACGTCAAGAAACTAGAGAAAGTACAAAGGTTTGCGACAAGGTTAGTTCCAGAGCTAAGGGGAATGTCCTATGAAGAAAGATTAAGGGAAATCGGCCTGACGACACTGGAGGACAGGAGGGTCAGGGGAGACATGATAACGACATATAAAATACTGCGTGGAATAGACAAGGTGGACAAAGACAGGATGTTCCAGGGAGGGGACACAGAAACAAGAGGCCACAATTGGAAGTTGAAGACACAAATGAGTCAGAGAGATAGTAGGAAGTATTTCTTCAGTCATAGAGTTGTAAGGCAGTGGAATAGCCTAGAAAATGACGTAGTGGAGGCAGGAACCATACACAGTTTTAAGACGAGGTTTGATAAAGCTCATGGAGCGGGGAGAGAGAGGGCCCAGTAGCAACCGGTGAAGAGGCGAGGCCAGGAGCTGGGACTCGACCCCTGCAACCACAAATAGGTGAGTACAAATAGGTGAGTACACACACACACACACACACACACACACACACACACACACACATTTTGGGTATTCAGAGCATAGGAAGCGAGTTCGTTCGTACCGGCCACTCAACGAATTCGTATTGCATCCAACTTCAACTATATTAATTTCAGTTAGGTTTCACTTGATTTTCACTAATTAATACCAGGCATTCAAGGGAATTATTAAAACCTTTTTATTCAAAATTCTTCAATAGCGTAATCCAGTGTCGGTAATTCAGAAGTGTGATTACGGTGACACAAAGTAATGGTAAGTCTTAAAATGGGAGTCTTTATGCTGTGTGCTTTAGGCTAATGGGGCTAGGGTAGGAGTAGGAGTAACTAAAAATGGGCTGGGATAAAAAAATTATGTCATTAATCTGAAAATCGCGACTGAATGTAATGTAGTCTAAGAGTAATGAACCACAGTATCATCATCTACCCCCATCAGTCAATAACCACCATTATCATCGCTACAAATACCATCGTTACCACGAAAAAACACCACGACCATCACCAAAAACACCAGCAACAACACCAGCACCACTACCACCAATCCTACTCTTGGTTCACGTGTAAACATAATGGTCGATGCGTTGTCACGGGCGTCATATTAAACCAGCAGAGTTTGGCAGCTTACGTCCTAATGGTGTCGAGCCGTCGAGCACCACACTATTTCAACACTGATATTGTTCTGCTGCATTAATAGATTAGGGCCTCACGCACACGCACATACAGGCAAGTGCGCTCACACATACACAAGCTTCCATACGTGTACATGAACACGAGTACAACCCAGAGTAGGTATGATCCTTGAAAAATAAAAATGAAATTGTTATAATCGTAACAGTAAGTTTTAAAGGGGGTGGACCGGTAAGCCAGCGGAAGGCCTTGGTCAGATGACCAAAAGCTCCAGTGGCTGGTCATCATATGACTAAGAATCACGTCAGGACACACGTGTCTTGTTTCCTGACAAATCTTACCTAACCTATGCTCCATTAGCTACAAATAAGTGATTTCTTCCCACTTCTCCAACCCTCACACACACACAAATCTAAGTAGGTCGCTCTCTCCGCTTTTTCCGTGAACGGCGTCACAGACCGACTTAAAAACAGACTTCATACGAGAAAAAAAGACAGAAGGAAAAATATCTTTGGAAATGTGAGGATTAAATATGGCTTGGCTTCTGCCTCTTCAGTCCAACAGCATCTGTTCAAAAGTTTTCACTCTTTTCCTTTCCTCTTTCAATGTTTTCCAAGGAGCTGAAGATAAGTAAGGCTGGAAAGCAGTAAGAATGACAGGAGGAAGTGAGAAGGGAAGGAAGAAAATGTATAAGGAGAGAGAGAGAGAAAAGACAGGGAAGGATAACGAATGGGTGGAAGTAAGAAATGGAAGGAGGAAGTTATTGTGTAGATGTACAGGAAATTGTTACCACCTATGAAAATTACTAATCAACAAAAATGCACTATTATAAATGAAACAATAAGTAATAAGTAAAAATATGGAAACATAAAAGAAATCTTTATATATTCAAATACATAAAGTCTATTCACACACACACACACACACACACACACACACACACACACGCACACACACACACACACACACACAAAAGCACACACACACACACACACACACACACACACACACACACACACACACACACACACACACACACACACACACACACACACACACACACACACACACACACACACATAACTGGTCCAGCAACTGGCTCCTTGAATTTAACCCCGCCAAATGCAAAGTCATGAAGATCGGAGAAGGGCAAAGAAGACTACAGACAGAGTATAGTCTAGGTGACCAAAAACTACAAACCTCACTCAAGGAAAAAGATCTTGGGGTGAGTATAATACCGAGCGCATCTCCTGAGGAGCATATCAACCAGATAACTGCTGCAGCATATGGGCGCCTAGCAAACCTAAGAATAACGTTCCTATAACTTAATAAGGAATCGTTCAAGACTCTCTGCACCATGTACGTCAGGCCCATACTGGAGTATGCAGCACCACTTTGGAAACCACACCTGGTCAAACACGTCACGAAATTAGAGAAATTGCAAAGGTTTACAACAAGACTAATCTCAGAGCTAAAGCAATTGTCCTACGAAGAAAGGTTAAGCGAAATCGGCCTGACGACACTGGAATACAGGCGGATTAAAGGAGACATGATAACGACATATAAAATACCGCGAGGAATTGACATGGTGGACAAGGACAGGATGTTTCAGAGATGGGACACAGAAACAAGGGGTCACAATTGGAAGCTGAAGACTCCGTTGAGTCAAAGGGATGTTAGGAAGTATTTCTTCATTCATAGAGTTGTCAGGCAGTGGAATAGCCTAGAAATCGACGTAGTGGAGGCAGGAACCATGCATAGTTTTAAGACGAGGTATGATAAAGCTCATGGAGCAGGGAGAGAGAGGACCTAGTAATGAGGCGAGGCCAGGAGCTATGACTCGACTCTTGCAACCACAAATAGGTGAGTACACACACACTCACACACACACACACACACACACACTCACACACACAGACACACACACACGCACACACACACAGGGAATACTTGTCAGGAAGACAGCAGCGAGTCATGGTACGTGGCGAGGTGTCAGAGTGGGCACCTGTGACCAGCGGGGTCCCGCAGGGGTCAGTCCTAGGACCAGTGCTGTTTCTGGTATTTGTGAACGACATGACGGAAGGAATAGACTCTGAGGTGTCCCTGTTTGGAGATGACGTGAAGTTGATGAGAAGAATTCACTCGATCGAAGACCAGGCAGAACTACAAAGGGATCTGGACAGGCTGCAGACCTGGTCCAGCAATTGGCTCCTGGAGTTCAATCCCACCAAGTGCAAAGTCATGAAGATTGGGGAAGGGCAAAAAGGCCGCAGACGGAGTACAGTCTAGGGGGTCAGAGACTACAAACCTCACTCAAGGAAAAAAATCTTGGGGTGAGTATAACACCAGGCACATCTCCTGAAGCGCACATCAACCAAATAACTGCTGCAGCATATGGGCGCCTAGCAAACCTCAGAACAGCATTCCGACATCTTAATAAGGAATCATTCAGGACCCTGTACACCGTGTACGTTAGGCCCATATTGGAGTATGCGGCACCAGTTTGGAACCCACACCTAGCCAAGCACGTGAAGAAACTAGAGAAAGTGCAAAGGTTTGCAACAAGACTAGTCCCAGAGCTAAGAGGTATGTCCTACGAGGAGAGGTTAAGGGAAATCAACCTGACGACACTGGAGGACAGGAGAGATAGGGGGGACATGATAACGACATACAAAATACTGAGAGGAATTGACAAGGTGGACAAAGGCAGGATGTTCCAGAGATTGGACACAGTAACAAGGGTACACAGTTGGAAGCTGAAGACACAGATGAATCACAGGGATGTTAGGAAGTATTTCTTCAGCCACAGAGTAGTCAGTAAGTGGAATAGTTTGGGAAGCGATGTAGTGGAGGCAGGATCCATACATAGCTTTAAGCAGAGGTATGATAAAGCTCACGGCTCAGGGAGAGTGACCTAGTAGCGATCAGTGAAGAGGCGGGGCCAGGAGCTCGGAGTCGACCCCCGCAACCTCAACTAGGTGAGTACAACTAGGTGAGTACACACACATACACACACATACACACACACACACACACACACACACACACACACACACACACACACACACACACACACACACACACAAGCGGGGTTCCACAGGGGTCAGTCCTAGGACCTGTGCTGTTCTTGGTATATGTGAACGACATAACGGAAGAGATAGACTCAGAAGTGTCCTTGTTTGCAGATTATGTGAAGTTAATGAGAAGAATCAAATCGGATGAGGATCAGGCAGGACTACAAAGAGACCTGGACAGGCTGCAAGCCTGGTCCAGCAACTGGCTCCTTGAGTTTAACCCTGCCAAATGCAAAGTCATGAAGATTGGAGAAGGGCAAAGAAGACCGCAGACACAATATAGTTTAGATGGCCAAAGACTGCAAACCTCACTCAAGGAAAAAGATCTGGGGGTGAGTATAACACCGAGCATATCTCCTGAGGCGCACATAAATCAGATAACTGCTGCAGCATACGGGCGCCTGGCAAACCTACGGATAGCGTTCCGATACCTCAGTAAGGAATCGTTCAAGACACTGTATACCATTTACGTCAGGCCCATACTGGAGTATGCAGCACCAGTTTGGAATCCACACCTAGTCAAGCACGTCAAGAAATTAGAGAAAGTGCAAAGGTTTGCAACAAGACTAGTCCCAGAGCTACGGGGATTGTCCTACGAAGAAAGGTTGAGGGAAATCGGCCTGACGACACTGGAGGCCAGGAGGGTCAGGGGAGACATGATAACGACATATAAAATACTGCGCGTAATAGACAAGGTGGACAAAGAAAGGATGTTCCAGAGATGGGACACAGACACAAGAGGTCACAATTGGAAGTTGAAGACTCAGATGAATCGAAGGGATGTTAGGAAGTATTTCTTCAGTCATAGAGTAGTCAAGTCGTGGAATAGTCTAGAAAGTGAAGTAGTGGAGGCGGGAACCATACATAGTTTTAAGGCGAGGTATGATAAAGCTCATGTAGCAGGGAGAGAGAGGACCTAGTAGCAATCAGTGAAGAGGCGGGGCCAGGAGCTATGAATCGACCCCTGCAACCACAAATAGGTGAGTACAAATAGGTGAGTACACACACAGAAAGAGAGGGGATGGAGGAGACAGACAGGAGATCCCAGACCCAGGAAGAAGATCAAATACAGCCTCCCTTACAACTTCCTTTAGAAGCCCCCCAACCAGGTCAACCCCAGTGCAACCAATCACCCTAAACCAAAACACCCATGTCATATCCAATGCTCCCACCCACTGCATTACAAACTCCACCCCAACAACAACCACCCATAGTTCCTTATCAGGTCTCCCACTTCCCCAACCCCAATATACCCCCCAGACCACAGTCTTAGAAAAGAAGTTGAAGGTGTGGTATACAAACGCAGATGGAATAACAAATAAGTGTGAGGAGTGGCATGAAAGAATCAAGGAGACATCCTCAGACATAATAGCACTCACAGAAACAAAACTCACCAGAATAATAACAGATACAGTCTTTCCACCAGGACATCAAATCCTCAGGAAAGACAGACAGAGGAGAGGGGGAGGAAGAGTTGCACTGGTCATTAAAAACCAGTGGGGTTTTGAGAAAATGGAAGGAATGGATGGCGTGGGTGAAAGGGACTACTTAGTAGGAACAATCCAGTCTGAGGGACATAAGGTGATAATTGCAGTAATGTACAACCCATCACAGAACTGCAGGAGGCCAAGAGAAGAATACGATGAGAGCAAAAGAGCAATGGTCGACACACTAGCCGAGGTGGCCAGAAGAGCACACATGGGGGGAGCAAAGTTACTAGTTATGGGTGATTTCAATCACAAGGAGATTGACTGGGAAAACCTGGAGCCCCATTGGGGTCCCAAAACATGGAGAGCCAAGATGATGGATGTGGTGCTGGAAAACCTCATGCACCAACATTTTAGAGACACTACCAGAGAGAGAGGTGAGGATGATCCAGCAAGACTGGACCTTGTATTCACGTTGAGTAGTTCGGACATCGAGGATATCATGTATGAAAGGTCCCTAGGAGCTAGTGATCATGTGGTTCTGTGCTTTGACTACATAGTTGAGCTTCAAGTGAAGAGAGTAGCAGGAATAGGATGGGAAAAAACAAACTACAAAAGGGGAAAGTACACAGGCATGAGGAACTTCCTGCAAGACATTCAGTGGGAGAGGGAACTGACAGGAAAGCCAGTACAAGAAATGATGGACTATGTGGCAACAAAATGCAAGGAGGCAGAGAAGAGGTTTATTCCCAAGGGAAACAGAAATAATGGGAAGAACAGAACGAGTCCTTGGTTCACCCAAAGGTGTAGGGAGGCAAAAACTAGGTGTACTAGAGAATGGAAAAGGTACAGAAGACAGAGAACTCAGGAAAATAAAGAGATTAGCCGAAGAGCCAGAAACGAATATACACAGACAAGAAGGGAGGCTCAGCGACAATATGAAAATGACATAGCATCAAAAGTCAAGTCTGACCCGAAGCTGTTGTATAGCCACATCAGGAGGAAAACAACAGTCAAGGACCACGTAATCAGACTGAGGAAGGGTGATGGGGAGCTCACAAGAAAAGATCGAGTGGTATGTGAGGAGCTCAACACGAGATTTAAAGAAGTATTTACAGTGGAAACCAGGAGGACTCCAGGAAATCAGAACTTGGGGGCACACCAACAAGTGCTGGATGAGGTACACATAACCAAGGAGGAGGTGAAGAAGCTGCTATGTGAACTTTACACTTCAAAGGCGGTGGGACCAGACAACATCTCTCCGTGGGTCCTTAGAGAGAGAGCAGAGATGCTGTTTGTGCCATTAACAAAGATCTTCAACACATCCATTGAAACTGGGCAACTCCCTGAGGTATGAAAGATGGCAAATGTAGTCCCAATTTTTAAAAAGGGAGACAGACATGAGGCACTAAACTACAGACCTGTATCACTAACGTGTATAGTATGCAAAGTCATGGAGAAGATCATCAGGAGGAGAGTGGTGGAGCACCTGGAAAGAAACAAGTGTATAATTGACAACCAGCACCATTTCAGGGAAGGAAAATCCTGTGTCACAAACCTACTGGAGTTTTACGACAAGCTGACAGAAGAAAGACAAGAGAGAGAGGGGTGGATCGACTGCATTTTTTTGGACTGCAAGAAGGCCTTCGACACAGTTCCTCACAAGAGGTTACTGCAAAAGCTAGAGGATCAGGCACACATAACAGGAAAGGCACTGCAATGAATCAGAGAATACCTGACAGGGAGGCAACAACGAGTCATGGTACGTGACGAGGTGTCAGAGTGGGTGCCTGTGACAAGCGGGGTTCCACAGGGGTCAGTCCTAGGACCTGTGCTGTTTTTGGTATATGTGAATGACATAACGGAAGGGATAGACTCAGAAGTGTCCTTGTTTGCAGATGATGTGAAGTTAATGAGAAGAATAAAATCGGACGAGGATCAGGGAGGACTACAAAGAGACCTGGACAGGCTACAAGCCTTGTCCAGCAACTGGCTCCTTGAGTTTAACCCTGCCAAATGCAAAGTCATGAAGATTGGGGAAGGGCAAAGAAGACTGCAGACACAATATAGTCTAGATGGCCAAAGACTGCAAACCTCACTTAAGGAAAAAGATCTGGGAGTGAGTATAACACCGAGCATATCTCCTGAGGCGCACATCAATCAGACAACTGCTGCAGCATATGGGCTTTGGCAAACCTACGCATAGCATTCCGATACCTCAGTAAGGAATCGTTCAAGACTCTGTATACCATTTACGTCAGGCTCATACTGGAGTATGCAACACCAGTTTGGAATCCACACCTGGTCAAGCATGTCAAGAAATTAGAGAAAGTGCAATGGTTTGCAACAAGACTAGTCCCAGAGCGAAGGGGATTGTCCTACGATGAAAGGTTGAGGGAAATTTGCCTGACGACACTATAGGACAGGAGGGTCAGGGGAGACATTTATTTTTTTTTATTATCACACTGGCTGATTCCCACCAAGGCAGGGTGGCCCGAAAAAGAAAAACTTTCACCATCATTCACTCCATCACTGTCTTGCCAGAAGGGTGCTTTACACTACAGTTTTTAAACTGCAACATTAACACCCTTCCTTCAGAGTGTAGGCACTGTACTTCCCATCTCCAGGACTCAAGTCCGGCCTGCCGGTTTCCCTGAACCCCTTCATAAATGTTACTTTGCTCACACTCCAACAGCACGTCAAGTATTAAAAACCATTTGTCTCCATTCACTCCTATCCCAGAGATGGGACACAGACACAAGAGGTCACAGTTGGAAGTTGAAGACTCAGATGAATCAAAGGGATGTTAGGAAGTATTTCTTCAGTCATAGAGTAATCAGGCCGTGGAAAATCCTAGAAAGTGACATAGTGGAGGCGGGAACCATACATAGTTTCAAGGCGAGGTATGATAAAGCTCATGGAGCAGGGAGAGAGAGGATCTAATAGCAATCAGTAAAGAGGCGGGGCCAGGAGCTATGAATCGACCCCTGCAACCACAAATAGGTGAGTACAAATAGGTGAGTACACACACATACACACACATACACACACACACACACACACACACACACACACACACACACACACACACACACACATACATACATACACACGCACACACACACACACACACACACACACACACACACACACACACACACACACACACACACACACACAAACACACACACACACACACACACACACACACACATACACACACACACACACACACACACACACACGGATCCAGGAGCCGTGACCCACACACTCAGAAACGACCGAGTGACGTCAGGCTCTCGTGATTTTTATTTTAATTAGAGGCAGCGCTAAACCCATAGAGGTTATGTAGTACCTGGGAAATGGCGGATATTCCCTTTCGAATCAAAGAAGTAGTGGTCATGTTCAAATCCTTGGATCAAGAGATTCTCACCGGCGTCAAGAAACCTCCCCTTTAGGAACAGACTACTTAAGTAAGGGAGGACGTCGCGGCCATCAAGGCTTCGCCTCATAGACAAGCAAATTTATTTCTTGTTTTGCAGTATACAGGTAATGTAGTTTACATGAATTAAAATATTGTTAGGCACAGCATGCGGTGCATTTCGGGGAAGACTGCGCAACAACTTCCTTCCTAAGGAGTGCTTCTGTGCATGGATTTGTGGCTCGGGATGTAGTGATGAACCTCTAAGGAGAGTTACACTGAAGTTCTCCCAAGAATCAGGTAGAGCAATGGAACAAGTTCCGTTGAAAGCAGCTCAGGTGAGCTGCTTTCAACAAAAGAGAACGCTCCCAGAAAAGGAAGCAGGATTGTGGTAGACGGCGTCTCCATAATCTTCAGAGACTTGGCTCACGAAATCGTAATGACTAGAGCTCGAGTTCGTCACGGCCACGCTAGCAGGAGATTCGTCTGTGAAAACTTGCATTTGTGGTCACAGTGGTGCATATGCTAACCTTCCTATGGTGTAGAAATATACCTAGTTGGATGAATCTTATTGTAGCCAGCTGGTCCAGTGGCTAACGCGACGGTCTGGAGTTTTGAGACTCTGATCGCGGGTTCTAACCCAGCTCGTGGTATGGTTTCTTCAGAGACTTTTTTATAAAGAACACTGAACAGAGTTTCTGTTTGTGAATTCTTCATTATAAAGCCTCTGAGCTGGTGGTAAAACATTGGGCCTGCTATGTGTCAGGACCACAGTTCGAGCCCCAGTCCATTCCTCTGTTTATCCATCAAAGAACAAGTTTACTAGATCACTTGACCTTATCAAGAGAGAAAGTGTGAGCAAAGTGTCCAGCCTTATACAAGGTGGACACTCGGAAAATTAAATACTAGCAGGGAAAGAAAATCAACAAATGCCAAAACATTCATAGGACAACGGAAAATACATTCAGGCGGCTAAGTAGAGGGTATTAAATGCAGCCATCATAGGCTTATTAAACGACGGCTTAAGGCTGCCAGAAATTCCTTAAAAGTCTGGTAAATAAAATTAAGAACTGTATTTATGTTCTTCTCCCATGTTGGTGGATATTTACAATTATACTGTTAGATATCTGTAGTCATTTTTTATTAACACATCCGCCGTTTCCCACCAAGCCAGGGTGTAACTGTAGTGTGTAACTGTAGTGTAAGCACACCTCTTGCCAGAGGTGTGCTTACACTACAGTCATAAAACTGCAATTATATTAAATATCTGCAGTTATAGTGTTTTATATAAACAGCTTTCATGTACTTTCTTTTTGGGCTTCTGTTCTCAATGGTGATATTTTATTTAATACCTTATATACTGGGGAAGAGGTTGTACATCCTTAGCTCCCCCTCCCCCTCTCGTAGCTGAGTCACTGGTCGTGTGGCAACTTACTTGAGATACACCTTTACTTAAAGTAAACAAGGGCGGTGAGGCTTTTCATTATGGGTATTTAGCACCATTTTTCGAGCCTTTTACTTTCGCTGGAAGGCTCTGCAGTATCATCAGCTTTAAAAGACGCAGTTAGTTGTACTGCAGACTAGAGATTATAAGTAACTTAAAGAGGATCTGATAAATTTAGGTTAAAAAGCTGAAATATTTTGGTTGCAAATTAAAATATATGCATACCATAAAAAATACTTACTATACTAAAGCTGTGGATTACAATATTGAAAATATCCAAGACTATTTTCAGTGTGAGAAAATCAGTTGCTCCGTGTTTTGGATATAAGCATTAATTCCCTTTGGCAGCATCCAGCTCTCCCTTTGATATCAGGGCGACTCTTCCATGACTGATTACACAACTCAGGGGCAATCTCCGCTTCCTCATACCCGTGTCGTGTTTCCCGACTTGCCTTCACGCGCTGATTAATCCCCACCACACCACACATTCGGATAAATCATGCGGATTTCTGAGGCCGGATGCTTTCACGAAATTTGTATCCTGTTGTAAGTCCTTGAAGGTAGCTTTTTTTTTTTTTTAGTTGACCTGGTTAACTGATGCTACAGAGTGTGAGTCGGTTAATTTATCTAATTTTAGAGGGGTTCGGTTCGGGTAGCTTACTTCATCTGTTTGAGAGTGGTTCCTTTAACTGATCTGACTTGGAGCGGTTCAGCAAAATGCTGTGACATTATGACTCGGCTGTTTTATGTGAGAGTGTCTCAGACAGTTACTCTGAGAGTGGATCGGTCAATTTAACAAAGAGTCGTCCAGTTCACTGATTTGTCAGAGAGTCGTTCAGTTAATTTGACAGAGTGGTTCAGTTACTTGACATGACAAATACTATTTCGGTTATTTGATTTGACAGATAGAGGTTCAGTTATCTGAACTGGCAGATAATTCAGTGGTAACGTAACGTAACCCAACCATTTTTCAACACCTAGTCATGCAGGCAAGGGAAGTCAAGTAAGCTATCTTGACAATGATGTATAAGTTGAGCTAAGAAAGCATGTTACGTCGATTTACGAACTTATTCTGTCTTTGTATTTGCCGGACTCACAAACTGAAGCCTCTCTCTCTCTCTCTCTCTCTCTCTCTCTCTCTCTCTCTCTCTCTCTCTCTCTCTCTCTCTCTCTCTCTCTGCACACATGCAGACTCGTTCCTTGATGAATTAGTTGGACTTCCAGTAGCTCATTTCTTTAAATGAATTATCAAGTAGTAAAGGATGTCTTAATGATGGAGAGATTATACCGATGAGAAGCTGAAAGGGATATATCATCCAATGTCGTGACTAAATAAACATTCTTGGCCGCTGAATCGCATGAGTTTACTTACCTAATTGTAGTTGCAGGAGTCGATTCATAGCTCCAGTGTGCGTGTATGTGTGTTTGTACTCACCTATTTGTACTCACTTATTTGTACTCACCTATTTATGGTTGCAGGGGTCGATTCATGGCTTCTGGCTCCACCTCGTCGCTAGTCGCTACTAGGTCCACTCTCTCCCTGCTCCATGAGCCTTTCGTTCCTTTTCTTAAAGATATGTATGGATCCTTCCTTCACTACTTCACTCTCAAGTGTGTGTGTGTATGTGTGTACTCACTTAATTGTACTCACCTAATTGTGGTTGCAGGGGTCGAGACTCAGCTCCTGGCCCCACCTCTTCACCGACCGCTACTAGATCCTCTCTCCCCCTGCTCCATGAGCTTTATCATACCTCGTTTTAAAACTATATATAGTTCCTGCCTCCACTACAGCGTTTGCAGACTATTCCACTTCCTAACTACTCTATTACTGAAGAAATACTTCCTAACATCCCTTTGACTCATCTAAGTCTTCAGCTTCCAATTGTAACCCCTTGTTTCTGTGTCACATCTCTGGAACATTCTGCCACTGTCTACCTTGTCTATTCCACGCAGTATTTTGTATGTCGTT
>NC_091295.1:44312323-44332323 GCF_038502225.1 Cherax quadricarinatus
TAAACATCATAACATCATAAACTCGGCCGCTTTAAGATTCCTGATGAGAAAATAAATAGGAGTGAAACTGCCGGAGATACTGGAACGAAAAATATTAATTAAATGTTTAATAATAACAGGAATCGTAACATGATAAAAACAAAAATTATAGCATGATATTTTGAAAATGTAACTAAAATACGAGTTTCGCAATGGAAAAACTGAATATGAGAATTAGAAGAAAAGAATTGGAAGCCGAGAATTAAAACATAAGTACAAAAAATATAAGAAATAGAACAAGGGAAATAAAAAATACGAACTAATTACCAGATGAATTAAAACTAGACATAAACTAGAAACAACTTCGCAGCGCCCTCTTCAATCGTGACTTTCCAAAATTTAGTACTAATTAGAAATGAAGCGCTCTAGTCGTTACAATTAAGGAAGAAAGTCCTTGCTAATTACATTTCTAAGGACACCAGACGTGAAAATTTAATTCTGACTACACCAAATGACACTTTTTTGAGAGGGGAAATATGTTTAGTCATTATTAATGACACTCGAATAAAATATATTTTAAAAAATCATGATACACATGCACACACATACACACGAAAATACACATAAACACCTACACATACATCACACACACACACACACACGCGCACACACACTCACACACACCAATTCCTCAGTTAACTAACAATACATATTCCTCTTATCGTCTTGCAAGAAAAACCTCACAACTGCAGAAAGCAAGAATAAGAGGCATACTAAGAACGATGATAGCAGACGGTGTGGGCCCGGCGCTCTCTGATAAGGAATACAAGAAGTTCTTATCGCTTTGAGCTGCTTTTCCTTTTAAGTTTAAGGAATCAGGAAGGAAGTGGATTGAGTTATGTCTTGGAGAGAAAATCAGTTACCTGTATTCAGGTTTGCAAAACTCGAGTTTTTAAGAGGGGAAAGAAGTGTGTTGTATGACATGAGATATGCAAGCACACTAGAACACACACACACACACACACACACAGGAGGAAGGACAAACACACCCCACAGAATCTCCCACCAAAAGACCCCACCCGCGACATTCCCAACGCAACTGAGCAACCTATACTACAACCCACTCACTGTTCCCTCTGCCACCAACCCCCATATCACAAACCTCACCCCAACAGCTGTCCCTTATGGGCATTCTGACCCCACCCCCATCAACACATACCCCACCTACACCACAGCCCCATATAGGCCCCCACCAAGGCTCTCGCTCCCCCAACCCCAATATACTTGCATGACCACAATGATAGAAAAGAAACTAAAGGTTTGGTACACAAACGCGGATGGAATAACGAATAAACATGAGGAGTGGAATGAAAGAATCAGTGAAAAATCCCCAGACATCATAGCAGTCACAGAAACAAAACTCGCTGAGACAATAACAGACACAATCTTCCCAACAGGATATCAGATCCTGAGGAAAGATAGAAGGAGTAGAGGGGGAGGAGGGGTTGCACTGCTCATAAAACACCAATGGGGATTTGAGGAAATGGAAGGCATGGACATGATTGGAGAAAGAGACTACATTGTAGGTACAATTCAGTCCGGAGAACATAAAGTAGTCATTGGAGTGATGTATAACCCACCACAGAACTGCAGGAGGCCAAGAGAGGAGTACGAAGAAAACAACAGGGTGATGGTGGACACACTGGCTGAGGTGGCAAGAAGAGCTCACTCGAGCAGAGCAAAGTTACTGGTAATGGGCGATTTCAACCACAGGGAGATCGACTGGGAAAACCTGGAGCCACATGGGGGTCCCGAAACATGGAGAGCCAAGATGATGGATGTGGTACTTGAAAACCTCATGCATCAACATGTCAGGGACACAACCAGAGAGAGAGGGGAGGATGAGCCAGCAAGACTGGATCTTGTGTTCACCCTGAGCAGTTCAGACATCGAGGACATCACTTACGAGAGGCCCCTTGGAGCTAGCGATCATGTGGTTCTGAGTTTTGACTATATAGTAGAGTTACAAGTGGAGAAGGTAACAGGAACTGAAGGGGACAGGCCAAACTATAAAAGGGGGGACTACACAGGTATGAGAAACTTCCTGCAGGAGGTTCAGTGGGACAGAGAAATGGTAGGAAAATCAGTAAACGAGATGATGGAATACGTGACAACAAAGTGCAAGGAGGCAGAGGAAAGTTTTGTTCCCAAGGGAAACAGAAATAATAGGAAGACCAAAACGAGTCCTTGGTTTACCCGAAGGTGTAGGGAGGCAAAAACTAAGTGCAACAGAGAATGGAAAAGGTACAGGAGGCATAGGACCCAGGAAAACAAGGAGATTAGTAGAAGAGCCAGAAACGAGTATGCGCAGATAAGGAGGGAGGCCCAGCGACAGTATGAAAACGACATAGCATCGAAAGTCAAATCTGACCCGAAACTGCTGTATAGCCACATTAGGAGGAAGACAACAGTCAAGGACCAGGTGATAAGGCTGGGGAAAGAAGGTGGAGAACTCACAAGAAACGATCAAGAGGTATGTGAGGAGCTCAACACGAGATTTAAGGAAGTATTTACAGTAGAGACAGGAAGGACTCTGGGGGGACAGACCAGATGGGGACACCAACAAGGAATACACCAACAAGTGTTGGACGACATACATACAGATGAGGAGGAGGTGAAGAAACTGCTAAGGGACATCGATACCTCAAAGGCAATGGGACCGGACAACATCTCTCCATGGGTCCTTAGAGAGGGAGCAGATATGTTGTGCGTACCACTTACCACAATCTTCAACACATCCCTGGAAACTGGGCAACTACCTGAGGTATGGAAGACGGCAAATGTAGTTCCCATTTTCAAAAAAGGAGACAGAAAAGAGGCACTAAACTATAGACCTGTGTCATTGACGTGTATAGTATGCAAAATTATGGAGAAGATTATCAGGAGGAGAGTGGTGGAGCACCTGGAACGGAACAGGAGTATAAATGCCAACCAGCACGGATTCACGGAAGGCAAATCCTGTGTCACAAACCTTCTGGAGTTTTATGATAAAATAACAGAAGTAAGACAAGAGAGAGAGGGGTGGGTTGATTGCATCTTCTTGGACTGCAAGAAGGCCTTTGACACAGTTCCTCACAAGAGATTAGTGCAGAAGCTAGAGCATCAGGCGCATATAACAGGAAGGGCACTGCAATGGATCAGAGAATACCTGACAGGGAGGCAACAACGAGTCATGGTACGTAATGATGTATCACAGTGGGCACCTGTGACGAGCGGGGTCCCACAGGGGTCGGTCCTAGGACCAGTGCTATTTTTGGTATATGTGAACGACATGACGGAAGGGTTAGACTCAGAAGTGTCCCTGTTTGCAGACGATGTGAAGTTAATGAGGAGAATTAAATCTGATGAGGACCAGGCAGGACTTCAAAGAGACCTGGACAGACTGGACACCTGGTCCAGCAAATGGCTTCTCGAATTTAATCCTGCCAAATGCAAAGTCATGAAGATAGGGGAAGGGCACAGAAGACCACAGACAGAGTATAGGCTAGGTGGCCAAAGACTGCAAACCTCACTCAAGGAGAAAGATCTTGGGGTGAGTATAACACCGAGCATGTCTCCGGAAGCACACATCAATCAGATAACTGCTGCAGCATATGGGCGCCTGGCAAACCTGAGAACAGCATTCCGACACCTTAGTAAGGAATCATTCAAGACACTGTACACCGTGTATGTCAGGCCCATACTGGAGTATGCAGCACCTGTTTGGAACCCGCACTTGATAAAGCACGTCAAGAAACTAGAGAAAGTACAAAGGTTTGCAACAAGGTTAGTTCCAGAGCTAAGGGGAATGTCCTATGAAGAAAGATTAAGGGAAATCGGCCTGACGACACTGGAGGACAGGAGGGTCAGGGGAGACATGATAACGACATATAAAATACTGCGTGGAATAGACAAGGTGGACAAAGACAGGATGTTCCAGGGAGGGGACACAGAAACAAGAGGCCACAATTGGAAGTTGAAGACACAAATGAGTCAGAGAGATAGTAGGAAGTATTTCTTCAGTCATAGAGTTGTAAGGCAGTGGAATAGCCTAGAAAATGACGTAGTGGAGGCAGGAACCATACACAGTTTTAAGACGAGGTTTGATAAAGCTCATGGAGCGGGGAGAGAGAGGGTCTAGTAGCAACCGGTGAAGAGGCGGGGCCAGGAGCTAGGACTCGACCCCTGCAACCACAAAATAGGTGAGTACACACACACCGTTGAGACTCGGCAACTACCTGAGGTATGGAAGATGGCAAATGTAGTCCCATTTTTAAGAAAGGAGACAGAAACGAGGCACTAAACTATAGACTAGTGTCACTGACGTGTATAGTACGCAAAGTCATGGCGAAGATTATCAGGAGGAGAATGGTGGAGCACCTAGAACGGAACCAGCTTCTAAAAGACAGCCACCCCACTTTCATGGAAGGCAAATTCTGTCGCAAACCTACTGGAGTTTTATGATAAGTTAACGGAGGTAAGACACGAGAGAGAGGGTGGATAGATTGCATTTTTTGGACTGCAAGAAGGCCTTCAACACAGCTCCTCATAAGAGATTAGTGTAAAAGCTAGATCAAGTACGTATAACAGGAAGGGCACTGCAACGGTTCAGAGAATACCTGATAGGGAGGCAACAACAAGTCATGGTACGAGACGAGCGGGGTTCCACATGGGTCAATCCTAGGACCAGTGCTGTTTCTGGTATATGTGAATGACATGATTTAAGGGTTAGACTCAGAAGTGTCCCTGTTCACAGATGATGTGAAGTTAATAAGGAGAATTAAATCAGATGAGGATCAGGCAGGACTACAAAGAGATCTGGACAGGCTGGACGCACGGTCCAGAAACTGGCTCCTCGAATTTAACCCCGCCAAATGCAGAGTCATGAAATTCGGGGAAGGGCAAGGAAAACCGCAGAGTATTGGCTATGAGGCCAAAGACTGCAAACCTCACTCAAGGCAAAAGATTTTGGGGTGAGCATAATACCGAGCACATCTCTTGAAGCATACATCAACCAGATAACTGCTGCAGCATTCCAATACCTCAGTAAGGAATCGTTCAAGACTGTACACCGTGTTCGTCATGCCCATACTGGAGTATGCAGCACCAGTTTGGAACCCACACCTGGTCAAGCACGTCAAGAAATTAGAGAAAGTGCAAAGGTTTGCAACAACGTTAGTTCCAGAGCTAAGGAGAATGTCATACGAAGGAAGGTTAAAGGAAATCGGCCTGACGACAGTAGAGGACAGGAGGGTTAGGGGAGACATGATAACGACATGGATGTTTCCGAGATGGGACATAGAAACAAAGGGTCACAAATGGAAAATGAAGACTCAGATGAGTCAAAGAGATGTTAGAAAGTATTTCTTTAGTCATAGAGTTGTCAGGAAGGGGAATAGTCTGGCAAGTGATGTAGTGGAGGCAGGAACCATTCATAGTTTTAAAACGATGTATGACAAAGCTAATGGAGCAGAGAGAGAGAGGACCTAGTAGCGATCAGTGAAGAGGCGGGGCCAGGAGCTGAGTCTCGACTCCTTCAACCACAAATAGTACACACACACACACACACAGGGATGCTATGAAGTATTTCTTTAGTCAAAGAGCTGTCAGGAAGTGGAATAGTGTGGGAAGTAAAGTAGTGGAGGCAGGATCCATACATAGTTTTAATACGAGGTTTGATGAAGTTCATGGAGCAGGGAGAGAGAGGACCTAGTAGCGATCAGTGACGAGGCAGGGGCCAGGAGCTGTGACTAGACCCCTGCAACCATAAATAGGTGAGTACACACACATACACACACACACACACACACACACACACACACACACACACACACACACACACACACACACACACACACACGGGGAAATACATATGCTTTCAGCAACGCTCTGCATCGAAGTGTAATTAAGCTAAAAGCTTATTACGACACTTGTAAGAACCATTTTCTGTATTAAAATTAATGTTCATTTGATACTTATTGTAATACAATTTTGTGTATTGAACAAGCTCTAAAATTGTACATAACTCTATTGACAGTAATATTTCATCATCTTACTGTAATAATGCAAGTTACATCACTCGGTTTGAAGTGTGAAATATGTGTGGTGAGAGAGGGACGGCTTGGGATGAGGGAAGGGAGGGGAGAGGGTGGGACGTGAGAAGAGAGGCGAGGAGAGGAGATGAGAGAAGAGGAGGTGTCTTAGTACGTGCTTCTGACTCCCACTTCTTACCCTACGTTGAGCTGGTATCTTTTGTGCCTGGCCTCTGAGGCCCTGTCGTACATACTCTTGAAACTGGGTTTGGAGTTTGTCTCGCAAGGTTTCCTCTTCCTAAAAACACTGCCAATATTCCCGTGTTTTGCTCTCATCTATGCTCCTTAGCGCTCCTCCTTCCTTTCCCTGAGCCATGCATTTCAAACAACCTGTTCCTGTCCTTACCTAAAAATAGTTTGTACGTCGTAAATCATGTCTCACTTAGTAACCTTTATGGGTGTTAGGTTCAGTTACTTTAGTCAGTCTTCCTAGTTCATTCTAAGCCTTCCTTCACGCACTACTTCATTTGCAAGCCTCTGGAACATGCATGACTAAATGCCAGGGTCATGCTGACGCTGCATACTCTGTGATAAACCTAATATATGCCATGTGAGAACTTCCGCAAGAGATCACTTAAGTCTGATGAAGGCAGTTCTTTGATTTGCTGATGCCTATATTACGTGGATTATATACACGTTTGGCGATATATCTGGCCTGAGGATAATCTTTAGATTCTTTAAGAGATGATTGAATTTATTACATGGAGCCTTTATGTCGACGAGTAACAGTCATCAGGGAGCGAAGAAAATATTTTTTTTTATCAAACTTTAAAACTGGGATGGACTGAAAAGACAATGTGTGAAAAATTGCACGGGGGTTAATGAGTGTCTTTCTTTTTTTCAGACTGTGATCATTAGGGTGAATAATGTTTGGGACATGCCGTCACGAAGGTGTTTCTAACTCTCTCTCTCTCGGTCTATCTGTTTCCTTTTCTCTCTGAAGTTTTGAAGTCAGTTGGAGAGGTGAGTGTTCTGCGTTTCGTAACAAGATTTGGTATTTGCTTTAAATGTACAGTGATCTTAAGTGTATCTTCATCTGCTTGTGGCTGTGTTAGTTTGAGGGCCAATTCTCAGCTCCTGGTCCTAATGACCTTCAGTCGACCAGTATGCTGCTTCCTTGTCTCTTGTGTTCTTTCGTTATCAACTTTTTCTTTTTTTTTTTTGTTAACCGTTCCCGCCAGCTTCTTATTCTGCAAATTTTGTTCTTTCTTCAATTTTCTTTTTAAAAGCTAGCAGCTTCACAACTTTGTGTGTGGATAAACTCCAAAAGCCATTTGTTCGGCCATTCCTGACGTTTCTCCTGCAGCTCTTATTTGTATTTTAATTATTATTTTGGCATCGTCTGAAAACAAGGATTTGCAGGAATTTCGTTCTGTTGTCAGAGCAACAATATTTACTAGCAACAGTAAGGAGCCCAACACTGATCCTTGTGGAACACCAACATTTACACTCTCCCATTCTGACGGTTCATCTTTTAAAATGATGCAGTGTTATCTATTGTTTAAGTATCTCCTTATCATTTTTAATTCTTCTTACCCAAGTTTATTTCTTTATTTCCCTAAGCCAGTGCAATATAACATGGACAGGCTAGAGATCAGTTGACGATAAGCAGACGGATGCTGGAGCCTCCACCATTCCTTGCACTTCATGAAATGCAGTGCAAACCAAGCTTCATTGAGCGCTTTCAGTTTGGCAACGCCGCTCACAGGAAATCACTTCTAAATCAGACCACTCAAAATAAATTTAGATACAAGTAAAAAAAACATATTAACCAAATATCTTCAAACAAGCAAGTCGTATCGTTTCTCGATCCGTTCCCAATACTGCTTTACGAATATTTCAATACGATTCACGAATAATTTATTTCAACTAGTTTTATGGACATTTTAACGAAGTAACTCACTATGAGCTCGTTCGTTTCTCTGAAAACTCGCTAAATTTGCTTAACATCTGTGTGACCTGATACAAAGTTTGTAATTGGCTTATGCAGATGGAAGCCTTTGCTATCTGAGTTCAGAGAGAGAAGGAGGAGGAGGAGGAGAAGGAGGAGGAGGTGGAGGAAAAGGAGGAGGAAAAGGATGAAGAGATGGTGGAAGAGCAGGAGGGAAAGGAGGTGGTGGAAGAGTAGGTGGAGGAGGAGGAAATAGTCAGCAAGTAGTATTTGTTTTAGCTTCATCTGTGACGTACTCGCCGTCCTTCATTAGACACACTGGTCATTAGACACTCTCTCTTATTCTTTTAACAAATATGATTACTTCCCGTTTCAAGAGTCTGTATAACCCCTACGGGTCTACCGTTCAATACTACAACTATTGCTAATAATAACAATTACATCAACAAGAAAAAAAACAACAACAGCAACAACAACAGCAACAACAACAACAACAACAACAACAACAACAACAACAACAACAACAACAACAATAATAATAATAATAATAATAATAATAATAATAATAATAATAATAATAATAAGAATAATAATAATAATAATAATAAATGCTCTTATTAGCATTATGTTTGCTGTCTTCTCATCTGGCATGTTTTTTTGTTAAGGATTTCTTAAAGGTTGGCATGAGTGACTTTCACAGAACTACGTGCTTTTTTTCTTTACTTTTTGGTGACATTTCATTTGGTCCTGATAACCTTCGACGCGACAAATTCAAAAGCATTATCTTGACTCCTACATCAGTCGGTGCAATGTTTCCCTGTGTCAGTGTTTCATAATTTGTTTGGTTTGTCCTCTATCCTGACTCTGGTACTCACAAATAAATATAAACCACTAAATAACCTACGAATGGCATTAAGGAAATTTTTGGATTCTTGTCTTTGCCTATTCTACTGCCTCTATTTCTCTCTCAACTTGTGCCTGTCTGTCTGTCTCTCTGTGTCTTCGCTTTTCAGTGTGTCTCTCTGTGTCTTCGTTTTTCAGCTTGTCTCTCTGTGTCTTAGTTTTTCAGCTTGTCTCTCTGTGTCTTCGTTTTTCAGCCTGTCTCTTTGTGTCTTCGTTTTTCAGCTTGTCTCTCCGTGTCTTCGCTTTTCAGCCTGTCTCTCTGTGTTTTCGTTTTTCAGCTTGTCTCTCTGTGTCAGCCTGTTTTTTCTGCATGTTTTCACACTTGGATTTTAACATTACATGTTTTTGCTTTGTCCCAATTAATTTATTTACATTTTCCATGACTGGAATCTCATTAATACCTAACCGGTCAGACGTCTAGGTCATTCCCAGCACATGGACTCAGGGAAGGTGGAAAGAGAGAGAAAGAGAGAGAGAGAGAGAGAGAGAGAGAGAGAGAGAGAGAGAGAGAGAGAGAGAGAGGCAAAAATCATAAGGAGACAGAAATGGATAGAGACTGAATGCAATGGAAGCAAAAAATGTGGAGAGGATGTCAGAGATAGCAACAACTACAGTGGTAGACAATGACAGAAAGGAACAAAGACAGAGACATCAGGTTTAACAATGATATCCTCTGAGAGATGATTATTCAAAAGAGCAAATATTCTAGTGTCTTTTATTCTAAGCGGAAGGAGAAGTAGGAAGGGGAAAGATAAAGGAGACACAATGAGGGATTGAAATCGTTATCTTGAGAGAGCAAACGTCTGGAGTATGCAGAAGTGTGAAACATGGAGCGTGAAAAAGATTCATTTCTTTTATCTCTCTCTCTCTCTCTCTCTCTCTCTCTCTCTCTCTCTCTCTCTCTCTCTCTCTTACTCTCTTCATCAGTTTGTCCTTCTCTTGTCCCCTACGTTTCACATAACACTTCCTTTACCCCTCTCTTTACCACTCTCCCACCTTTTCTCATACCTCTGCCTTCCTCTCTTTCCCTTCCTCTAGTCCCCTCTTCATCAGCTTCTGCCCTACAGTACAAGAATCACAGCACACTGGAAATAATATAAAGACCATGCAATATCATGTTACGCCTTATGACGCCTGTTACACGTAGTCTATAAATATTCAAGGGGAAATCAAATTGCAGTGTGTGTTCACTGAGCATGCTAAGACCTTGTGATGTATGCCTGTAAGTAGACACACACACACACACACACACACACACACACACACATACACACACACGCACACACATACATATATATATCCAGCTATATATACATACATATATATATCCATATATATATATATATATATATATATATATATATATATATATATATATATATATATATATATATATATATATATATATATTGTATATGGATAATAAATATAGGCTTTTGGATATTAAATAAAGGTGTTTTCCATGGCTTTGGTCTTGATTCCAACTAAGAAATTGCCAAAATTGTAAAGAAAAGGGGCAGATAATGTATGCTTGTTTCGTGTGACTGTATTATGTTTGTTAGAGTCTTTAGTTCTCTTTCGTGAGGGGGCCGTATGTGGCCCCTTCTTGTGAGGGAATTATCTTAATTATTTTATGTTACATTATCTGCCGTCTTTCTTCTTCAGGCTTAGAGTGCTTTTCTTCTGTTCTCTTCACTTTGTCTTTCTTCAGGGGAGGCGAGTTTTGTCGCTCTCCTGTCCACATAGGCAATAATGTTGTCATGTTTGGTTATTCTAGCGTTCGAAATCGAACTCTTTGCTTATGTCAAGTATTGTCTTATCCTTTGGTTTTCTACTTTATGTACTACAACCTTTCTTTGTTTTGTTTCAGTCCTTATTTCGTGGCTTGATCCTTCGTGGAGAGAGAGCCGGATTGGAACGAGGTTATTTTTCTAACCAGCTGGATGTCTAGCTGAGTTTGGTTGTAGACGAATATTATGGAGACTGCAGTGATCTGGACCGATCTCAAAGGAGCTACACAGACTTCATGGAGACGTCTGAACATCCATCACTTACCTCAAGCGCCTGCCGGTTCACCAGTACGCAATTGATGAGGCATCCGAACGACGTTGCTCTTCCTGGTCAAACTGACTGCGACAAACTGGCACTATTGACACTAGAACATAAGAAAGAAGGAACACTGCATCAGGCCTACTGGCCCATGCAAAGCAGGTCCATGTCACCCCCCCGGCTTAGACTAATGACCCACCTAGTCAGGTCACATCCACTGAAAGAAGGAGCACGACATCTGACCTAGTAGCACAAGCTAGTCAGGTCCAACTCACACTCACTCACACCCACTCATGCATTTATCTAACCTATTTTTACTTTCCTCTTAAAATGTGAGTGTTAATATGACATGACATCAGTGAATCCTTGGTGTTTGCCACGATTTTTGCTCCAGCTGGCGGTCAGTTGAACTGGTGCTCCCGCAAGGTACTAAGTGCTCCCAGATTTTTTTTCATAGTCCGCGCACTGAGTGCACAAACCCATTCTTTCATGTATAGGCGACTCAGGCCTATCGCACAAAATTTGAAGGAATGAAAAATAAAACGTTTGATCTACGTTCAGAGCCTGCCGCACGTGAACGTATATCTACGTGTAGACAGTTTAAGGGTTAAAGAAAAATTACGCATACCAGTAGTACAAGTACAGCAAACACAGCCTGGTTTCCAGAGTACTAGTTTGAGCTAGGGCTTCAGGTCAACACAAACTTTACCTGTGATAGTTAACCTCCAGCTCCACAGCATGTAGACTCTAGAGGGTGCTCAGCTAAAGTCAAGTAATGTTGACGTGGGAGGGGGAGGGGGCACAATGAGATACTTCTCGTAGTTACAGTGACTAAAATATGCCTATGTAATACAGCCATCACTAATGCAGCATTATTTCTTGTTCCCCTATAAAACTGCGTTGTTCTAGACGTTTCAGCAGTTCACCTGTCAATTGAATTAACCTATCAATAGACATGCTAACTGAAATTAGTGCCGGATTAGTAATGGAAGCAGATTAATGATAGCCGACCTGTATTGAGGCTATATTTTGATAGTACAGTTTCTTCACCTTATGGAGTAAGTCAGAACTTGTTTCTGACGTGTACTTTCCCAGATACAAGTCCTTAAACTTGCTCTCGCTTTGCTTAGTCTGTTTATTAATTTTTGGTTTATTTCGAGTTACGTTTATTTAATAAAGGTCTTGTTAAAATAAAAAGGAAAATTGCTTTTACATTTTTTTCGGTTCAAAGTTATTTTTCCATTAACATTTTCCACAGGAAAACCTAACAGCTCTTTCCCTGACAGTAGTATATATATATATATATACATATATATATATATATATATATATATATATATATATATATATATATATATATATATATATATATATATATATATGTGTGTGTGTGTGTGTGTGAGCGTGTTTGTGTGTGTGTGTCTGTGAGTGTGTGTGTGTGTGAGTGTGTGTGTGTGCGTGTGAGCGTGTGTGTGTGTGTGTGTGTGTGTGTGTGTGTGTGAGTGTGTGTTGTGTGTGTGTGTGTGTGTGTGTGTGTGTGTGTGTGTGTGTGTGTGTGTGTGTGTGTGTGTGTGTGTGAGTGTGTGTGTGTGTGTGTGTGTGAGCGTGTGTGTGTGTGTGCGTGTGTGTGTGTACTCACCTAATTGTACTCACCTAATTGTGGTTGCAGGGGTCGAGACTCATCTCCTGGCCCCGCCTCTTCACTGATCGCTACTGGATCCTCTCTCTCTCTGCTTCCTGAGCTTTGTCATACCTCTTCTTAAAACTATGTATGGTTCCTGCCTCCACTACTTCACTTGCTAGGCTATTCCACTTGCTGACAACTCTATGACTGAAGAAATACTTCCTAACGTCCCTGTGACTCGTCTGAGTCTTCAGCTTCCAGTTTTGACCCCTTGTCCCTGTGTCCCCTCTCTGGAACATCCTATCTCTGTCCACCTTGTCTATTCCCCGCAGTATCTTGTATGTCGTTATCATGTCTCCCCTGACCCTTCTGTCCTCCAGTGTCGTCAGTCCGATTTCCCTTAACCTTTCCACGTGCGTGTGTGTGTGTGTGTGTGAGTGTGTGTGTGAGCGTGTGTGTGTGTGTGTGTGTGTGTGTGTGTGTGTGTGTGTGTGTGTACTCACCTAGTTGTACTCACCTAATTGAGGTTGCGGGGGTCGAGTCCGAGCTCCTGGCCCCGCCTCTTCACTGATCGCTACTGTGTGTGTGAGTGTGTGTGAGCGTGTGTGTGTGTGTGTACTCACCTAGTTGTACTCACCTAGTTAAGGTTGCAGGGGTCGAGTCCAAGCTCCTGGCCCCGCCTCTTCACTGGTCGCTACTAGGTCACTCTCCTTGAACGGTGAGCTTTATCATAACTCTGCTTAAAGCTATGCATGGATCCTGCCTCCACTACATCGCTTCCCAAACTATTCCACTTCCTGACTAGTCTGTAGCTGAAGAAATACTTTCTAACATCCCTGTGATTTATCTGAGTCTTCAACTTCCAACTGCGACCCCTTGTTGCTGTGTCCTATCTCTGGAACATTCTGTCTCTGTTAACCTTGTCTATTCCTCTCAGTATTTTATATGTCGTTATCATGTCCCCCCTATCTCTCCTGTCCTCCAGTGTTGTCAGGTCGATTTTCCTTAACCTCTCCTCGTAGGACCTACCTCTTAGCTCCGGGACAAGTCTTGTTGCAAACCTTTGCACTTTCTCTAGTTTCTTTACGTGCTTGGCTAGGTGTGGGTTCCAAACTGATGCAAGATACTCTAATATGGGCTTAACGTACATAGTGTACAGGGTCCTGTGTGTGTACTCACCTATTTGTACTCACTTCATATTTGTACTCACCTGTTTGACTGTGCTCCTGGCCCCGCATCTTCATTGACCGCTACTGGGTCCCCTCTCTTCCTGCTCCATGAGCTTTATCTGACCTTGCCTTAAAACTCTGTATGGTTCCTGCCTCCACTACATCACTTGCCCGACTATTCCACTTCCTAACAACTCTATGTGTGTGTGTGTGTGTGTGTGTGTGTGTGTGTGTGTGTGTGTGTGTGTGTGTGTGTGTGTGTGTGTGTATGTGTGTGTGTGTGTGTGTGTGTATGTGTGTGTGTGTGAGCGAATATATTTGAAACAAATTCTCAAACGTGAACGCCAGACTGAATAAAAATAATAAGCAAATCTAATAATATAACATTTATTTTTTTTTTAATTTTAAACAAATTACTTAATTTCGTTCTAAGCTGTTAGTCTCTAGACCTTGAGCTAATGACCAGGGTAATTAACATGAGATATTCAAGCTACCTAACAGGGCACTCAAATGATAAGTCAACGGGAATTTTTCGTTCTTTTTAATTAACATGTGAAAAAACCTTAATGGTACTATATTAGACTTAGTGATATTTTTGAAAGAAGTGCAACTTTTATTTTCATGTGTGAGTTAAGTTTCAATGGTTTAATTGATGTCTCGATAATGGAGAAATAATTGACGGAGAATGAATTTTAATGTCATTTTCACCTTTAAGAGTCGAGATGTTGACTCCCAGCTCATCCTACCCATTACACACATACACACACACACACACACACACACACACACACACACACACACACACACACACACACACACACACACACACACATATATATATATATATATATATATATATATATATATATATATATATATATATATATATACACATATATATATAATGTCAAACCGCATCACAGTTTCATTTAAGTGTACGATACAAATAAAATACTTCTGTTTAAACACGAATGCCTTGATAGATATTTAAATTTCGTGAGTTTATTTCCCTGTCAGTGATTTTCACTGCAAGTTGCTTAACAAGATTGCTTAACACAGGTTGGAACCTCCACATGGTTCAGTGACTGGTTTATTATACGAGTCATTACGATTCTGCGCCTCATATACATGGTCTAATATACATTTTCGAGAACAGTTAAGCACATATACATGCCTCATATATACCAGACGCAGCGGGAGAACCGAGAATAACATTCAAGTATTCTAAGCTTCGTTTATGTTGTATGTGTTTAAATTAGTTATACCTACCATTATGACCACTTTACATCTGACTTCATCACACGTGTGTGCGTGTGTGTGTGTGTGTGTGTGTGTGTGTGTGTGTGTGTGTGTGTGTGTGTGTGTGTGTGTGTGTGTGTGTGTTCTTACCTATTTGTGATTGTTGGAGTCGAGTCATAACTCCTATCCCTGTCTCTTCTCTGAATGTGTGTATGTGTGTGTGTACTCACGTATTTGTGGTTGCAGGGGTCGATTCATAGCTCCTGGCTCCGCCTCTTCACTGATTGCTACTAGGTCCTCTCTCTAGGTCCTCTGAAATGTAATATTGTCTTATCTCTGGGGTCATAATATTTATATCATATGGGCTAAGGTTAAAATTTTTGGGGAGACTAAAAATCACAGTATCAAAGTCTGTAAGATGGACAATTAGCCATAAATATGGATAGTCGGATTTTTTTTCGGTTCTTTCTGGACTATTATTAAGTATATTTTCGGTTTTGACGATATTTTTTTTTCTGGGCGGGGGGGTCTTTTCTACACTAAAAGTTTTCTACCTGAAGGAAAATTTTGTGGACGCCCCAAATTTCGTGTAGTTTTCCTTGTTTGCCTATGAAGGTCCCGTCGTATATTTCCCCAGAGCTTTGCGCCATCACGCGATATGGCAATTTTCCTTTTTCAGTTACCACCTGGAGGATATTATTTGCTTTATGCTGCTTCTATATGCACTCCACCTCCCTCAGCGATGGAGGCCGTAGTGGACATGAATAATTTATGGATTACAGGGAGAGAGAGAGAGAGAGAGAGAGGGGGAGAGAGAGAGAGAGAGAGAGAGAGAGAGAGAGAGAGAGTTATAACATGGGAACTAATGCTAAAGGCCGATACCAGAAGATTTTACAGCCTACGTGGCGGCTATCTGCAGAGAATGAGTATCTTCTCTCTCTCGACTAAGGTAATATCTGCTATTATCAGATTTTTGCAGCAATGACAATAAATTAAAAGACCCCTTCCCCACCACCATCAACTCCCTCAGGATGCTGCCGGCATGAAACAGGGAGAGCAAATAACCACTTTGGAAAATAGGGTACAAACATTTTCTAGTTAAGAGGGGAGAGTGAGGCATGGCTACTACTACTACTACTACTACTACTACTACTACTACTACTACTACTACTACTACTACTACTACTACTACTACTACTACTACTACTACTACTACTACTACTACTACTACTACTACTACTGCTACTGCCCTGGGAAGACGGTGACTGGATGCATTTTTATTTGCAAGGTTTTAATCCAGTGTTTTCTTGAAAACCTGAATTGCTCTCGCACTGACAGCTCAAAAAAGTCCATGGTAATGAGAGCTGCCCAGACACTTATATGCAGGATATCATCACAGGAATCATCAGTTTAAGACACCAGCTGAAAGTGATCCTCTGTTTTGTAAATGTATAGCCTAACTCTAGTAGACTAGTGGAGGCTTCACTACTTACGTGTCATCAATATATATTCGCTCTGTTTTTCTGACTAATGAACCCACAACCACCACCAGAAACTTGAACCTCTGTCTTCATTTACCCTATAAAATCCCTAGTCCATTGCCCGCTAGGTCTGTGGTCTACCACTTCACGACATAAGATGTACGACCTCGTCTCTGCTATTTGCCCGAAAATAAAAATAAGAATAAACGTTTCACAAAAATAGTGGTGAGTTTTTTTTTAATTTGCGCTTTGTATGAGCGGTGAGAATGTGCTGGCCAGCACAATTACCAGGGTTATTAAAGTGTGCTTTCCCGCACTCGAGGCACTCGCTGCTCCACACTACTGAGGTTCCAAAGGTTAGAACACGCACAGCTCCCTCAACTCTGCACTATGCTCCTGTTTTCCTCTCCTACCCTCTCCCCTCACTATTCCCTCTTCTGTTAGGTAAGACACATATGCAACAGTTAGGTATCTTTATTATGAAACGTTTCGCCTACACAGTAGGCTTCTTCAGTCAAGTACAGAAAAGTTGATAGAAGCTTCTATCAACTTTTCTGTACTTGACTGAAGAAGCCTACTGTGTAGGCGAAACGTTTCATAATAAAGATACCTAACTGTTGCATATGTGTCTTACCTAACAACCTGTCGGTATTTTATACCATTTTAATGTTCATTCCCTCTTCTGCACTCCACCCTGCGGACTACGCTCTCCCAGCACTCTTCCCCTCATTCTACTCTCCTTCACCACTCTCATAATGGATGAAGGGTGTTAACATAAATAAGGAAATAAACGTGGTATATATACACTGAGGGTGACACAAATACAGAACACAGAGAGCACAGTCCACTATACAACTGACCAGTTAATAGATTACAGCTTACTACTACCACACAGACACATACGGAAGTGTGGTCAGGTCTAGAAACCAAGACAAAGATAACGAGACTATCGGACCGAGATGTTTCCTTCTCAACCCTAAATGGTAAGATAAGTTTGCAAGAAATTATAGCTAACTTTGGTAAGATATTGGAAAGAAGTACGTTGGTTTATTCCCACTCAAGAAGATGACCCGAGGTTCAAGTAGAACCGCAGAGCTGAGAGCTAAGAACCAGAAATAAGAGTAAGATAATCATAAAGAAAGAAAGGGAAAGAGTGGAACAACGGAATGTATCGAAATATTATACCTAAAAAAAGTATGTGAAGTTTTAGGATACTTTTATTATGACAAGGTTCGCTTCTCGGGAGCTTCATCATTCCAACCGGAGAACTGACGATGAGGATGAAGTTAGTGGAAGCCAATGATTGTGATCATGATGGCGAGAATGGGTACTGGAAAAATATTAAATTTTATGAATATATAATACATAGGGCAAGGAAATATACATACTTTTAACATACTGTCTGCATCAGTATTTAATGAGATATTGACACTAATATTTTTACACTTATATGTTGAAATATAGATGCTACATATGTTAAGTTATGTGTGTGTATCATGTTCTGCCATGTAGTACATTGGGTTGTAAGTATTACTGTACAACCTTTTATAATATGGCTCTGTGTGTGACAGCATATGTAAGGACACTCACCCATAATCCACCTCTCTCTCTCTCTCTCTCTCTATCTCTCTGTCTCTCTCTCTGTCTGTCTGTCTGTCTGTCTGTCTGTCTGTCTGTCTGTCTGTCTCTCTCTCTCTCTCTCTCTCTCTCTCTCTCTCTCTCTCTCTCTCTCTCTCTCTCTCTCTCTCTCTCTCTCTCTGTCTCTCTCTCTCTCCATTTTATTAAGCAATAATTACTCAATTTATGTGTTGCCAAATTCTTATTAGAAAATTTAGGATTAAAAGAGCCGTAATGGTTTTTGAAGAAATATTACAATATCAACAAGTCACTTGAACTGTTCTGGGATAGATGTTTACTTCATCTAGCAACTGTGGAAACTTCAAGTGGGAAAGAAAAGTAATGCAAAACACTAAGGTAATGGGACCAGAGAATATATCACCTTGGATACTAAGCAAACCATTTGCATATTTTCAAGAGAATTAGATTGCAGCATGAAACTACAGATCTATTCAGTAGATAAGCCATACCAGTAAGATGCAACAGCCAAACAAATCGTCTCCAGACTTAACTTTGAATACAGCAACTCCAAGCGCAGCACTTCCAAACACAACAGTTCCAGCACAACGACTCCAAACATAGCAATTTCAAACACAACACCTCCAAACACTATACATCCAAACACCACACACCAAAACCCGGTGGACATAATGAACACTACACACACATGACACACTGGAGCACACTCAAGCACACACACACACATACACACAACACACTGGAGCACGCGCAAATACACACACATACACACACACACACACACACACACACACACACACAACACCGAACACGTCTCCGGAAGCACACATGAACCAAATAACTGCTGCAGCATATGGGCGCCTGGCAAACCTGAGATTAGCGTTCCGATATATAAGTAAGGAATCTTTCAAGACACTGTACACCGTGTACGTCAGGTCCATACTGGAGTATGGAGCACCAGCTTGGAACCCGCACCTGGTCAAGCACGTTAAGAAATTAGAGAAAGTGCAAAGGTTTGCGACAAGGTTAGTTCCAGAGCTCAGGGGAATGTCCTACGAAGAAAGGTTAAGGGAAATCGGCCTGACGACACTGGTGGACAGGAGGGTTAGGGGAGACATGATAGCGACATACAAAATACTGCGCAGAATAGACAAGGTGGACTGAGACAAGATGTTCCAGAGAGGGGACACAGAAAAAAGGGGTCACTCTTGGAAGTTGAAGACTCAGATGAGTCACAGGGATGTTGGGAAGTATTTCTTCCGTCATAGAGTTGTCAGGAAGTGGAACAGTCTGGCGAGTGATGTAGTGGAGGCAGGGACCATACATAGCTTTAAGACGAGGTATGATAGAGCTCATGGAGCAGGGAGAGAGAGGACCTAGTAGCGTTCACTGAACAGGCGGGGCCAGGAGCTGAGTCTCGACCCCTGTAACAACATTTACGTGAGTACAATTAGGTGAGCACACACACACACACACACACACACACACACACACACACACACACACCACACACACACAATACACACACACACTACACACACACACACTACACACACACACTACACACACACACACACACACACACACACACACACACACACACACACACACACACACACACACACACACACACACACTACACACACACACACACTACACACACACACACACACACACACACACACACATAGAATACCTCTCTCTCACACGACCTTAATGCTTCAAACTCATTTAGTCCCCCTCTCAAAGGGAAGCTCTTAAAATATTCAGTAATGATACTAGAGTCACCTAGGCAGGAAATGTAAGCTACTTAGGCATTAATTCCATACGCTACGTCAGGAACAGGAAGAAATCCTATTAAAACTCGCGGCCTCCATTTTGTTTTCATTCAAACATTGTCTGTGTTTTGTTATATTTTTTTTAGAAGGGGTGGGGAGA
>NC_091295.1:44349823-44374088 GCF_038502225.1 Cherax quadricarinatus
TTACCTGTCAAGAAGGCTCGGTCAGGTTAGGGATTCTGCAACTTCAAACAAAATATTTCGGGTCTAATTTGGCTGATTATACTGAGAGCGACAGGATAATTGCACGGCGGGGCAACACCCACAGGTAGGCAATTAATTAAGCTAAAAGCTCCTGAAGTAATATTAGAGGAAGTGAAGTATGAAAAGGATTAAATCTTTGCAGTCTTCGGTAATGTACGTAAACAAGAAAACAAAAATGAATTATTTGGAGGTGAGATTCAAGCAATATTCTTAGAAGAAAACAGAAAAACGAAATAAAAATGAACCATTTGGAGGAATGACTCAAATAATATCCTCAAATCGAAGGTATATAATGTCTACAAGTTAATGAATAAGACACATGTAAGATACCAAGGATTTGCACATGTTTCTCATTTGTCAGGTTCGCGCGAACATTGACTGAAATCCCTTATCTATACTTAGCTCTGTTGGTCACAGTGCTTAAGTTCCTTTGAAAACGCGTCAGTTCCAGACTATACTTGTAATCTTTCCACGTCAGAATATCTTTCCTCTTCTCGCAGCACATAATTTCTCTCCTATGAAACTCAAGAACTTTTCACAGGCATCGAGGCGCTACCTCAGAAGAGACGCTTTCTTCAAAATGACTAATCTATTTCGCAACACATATTGCTAGTGAATTATTCAAGAACGAGTAATCTCTTTTTTAACACATAAATTATCACACTTTTAAATCATTTTATGAAAAAAAAATACAGCGAAATATTATTAATTTATGTGGAATGAAAGCTTTTGAAATATTGAAAAAAAGCACCTGACACGCTGCTCGACTATTTATATAAAAAAATCACCTTTCAGCAAAGTTATCTTGATGCTAGTGATGGTTTTTTAATTCAGGAAATTCGAAGTTTGATTACGCCGCGTTCTCCGGGAGTTATGTGACCCAAAATATGCTTAGCGCTTCCCTATGACTACGGTAATAATTATACAGACAAATAAATTTTTCGTGAACACAATACAAATCAGTACAAAAATTTGTGCTTTAAGTTGAATTGTTAGTTGTTTTTTATGGGACAGCGAGTGAGGGGAATGGTTTTAATTAAGTTAAGCTAGAATCCCCCACATACATACATACATACACACACATAGAAACATACACCCCTCCACACACACACATACACACACACACACACACACACATACATACACACACACACACACATACACATACACACACACACACACACACACACACACACACACACACACACACACACACACACACACACACACACACACACACACACACACACACACACACACACACACACACACACACACACACACACACATACACACACACACACACACACGAGGAGAGGTTAAGGAAAATCGACCCTACGACACTGGAGAATACGATAGGGGTACATGATAACGACGTATAAAATACTGAAAGGAATTGACAAGGTAGATAGGGGGCAAGATGTTTCATAGACGGGTCAAAGCATCAAGGGGTCACAATTGGAAGATGAAAACTCAGATGAGTCACAGGGATGTTAGGAAGTTTTTCTTTAACCATGAAGTTGTCAGGAAGTGGAACAATCTGCAGAGTGATGTACGTAGCTTTAAGAAGAGATACGATGAAGCAAATGAAGCAGAGAGAGAGTGGACCCAGTAGCGACCAGCGAAAAGGAGGGGGGCCAGTTGTGAAGCGACTCCTGCAACCACAGATTGATAAGTACACACACACACATACACAGGGTTGTGATCATGCTTCCGTGAATTTGTCAGATCAATTTCCATTATCTGCGATATATATATATGTATATATATATATATATATATATATATATATATATATATATATATATATATATATATATATATATATATATATATTATATATATATATATATGTATATATATATATATATATATATATATATATATATATATATATATATATATATATATATATATATATATATATATATATATATATATATATATAGGGAGAGAGAGAGAGAGAGAGAGAGAGAGAGAGAGAGAATAGATAAATATCAGGTAGTGAGATACTGGAAAGCAAGTTACTTTTTTGTTTTGCAAGTTTTATTGAACAAATACAAAGCTAGGCTTCTCTTTCTCAAACTTCGCCGTGTACAGAACAATTTGTTTCCTCCTTTATGCATTAGTCCACGACTATGCAGATGCATCCAAGTTAGCTTTTATCTATATTAAACACGCACACTAGTATGCATCCATGAAAGTGAAAAACCTACTTTCTAAGGGTGAGCATGTGAGTTGCGTTTTACCCCCGCAGCTAAAACTCTAAACTTGGTGTTACAGCAACCATTTGGGTGCAATACATTTAAAAGTTTTATCCAAGAGCCACTGTTTGTGTCTTTCGTGGGAGTTTCTCTTTCCTGGTCAATGTAAGGCTACTCTTATACTGGGAATGGAAGAGAGGGAGAGAGAGAGAGAGAGAGAGAGAGAGAGAGAGAGAGAGAGAGAGAGTAAATCTCAATGGAAATAAGTCACTCTAACTTTTTTGGACGATCCTAGGTTCTTTACACATAAGCTGCTATATGATAATCTATGTAACTGTATTTGTGTATACCTGAATAAACTTACTAATCTTTCCTGTACCCACAAATGCCAGTCTATGGGAAGGGGATTTTGATCATAGGCAGACTAAGTATTTTCTTGATCGGAATTATGGCAAAATGCTTGTGTAACTGTTTCTTAAAAATCTGCATTGTTTTTGCGCTTTCTAAGGTACCAAGACGCAGTCTCTTCCAGTGCACTATATGATAGTCCTCACTACAAACTCCTATCTGCCTTTGCATTGCATCTCTTTCCACGACGTTTCTACTCATTATTTTGTGCTATCGAATCACCCTCATCATAAAATTGCTCATCGTGTCTTAGCGTCTTATATCAGATTAATGGTCTGAGTGAGATCATACGTGTTTCATGAGGGCGATCAGGTCAGGGTCTCTGATTGTTTTCGTGTTTTTTCCTCGTAAGATTTATTTCTGATGACAGCAGAAGCTTTGGTTCCCTTCTGAATGTCAGTGTTAGCGGAAAGATTTGAAATCACATTCTAAAATGTCATTATAATTATTATTATTGGCATCATCAGCAACAAACTCATGATCATTATATTATGGGTGGAATAAGTCACACACATCCCGTTCTTGTTTATTTGTGATGGACCTAAATGTTGTCTATGGTTTCCCTTTTCTAAGTATGGGTTATATTTTTATTCATGTTTAGAACTCTTTCAGTCAATATTCATAATTTATACGTGTATTAATATTGAAGTTCATTGTTCACCTCTACCAACACTCTGCCTACATATCCTGGCCCTTGATATAAACCTTAGTAACAGATTTCGATACACACACACACACACACACACCCACACACACACACACACACCCACACCCACACACACACACACACACACACACACACACACACACACACACACACACACACACAAAGACACACACACACACACACACACACACACACACACACACACACACACACACGCAACCACAAATAGGTGAGTACACACACACACACGTTAAAAGCCTCCTATTCACCGCATTCATTTCCGGCAGCTCCTTCCCAAGATCACTCACATGATAAACTACACACAAAGTCCTCTAGTCACTGAGTGATTGCCAGCGCCCAGACATCAACAACATGCAAGCTCTTCCTTCTGAACGCATACACTGGTTCGATTCCTCAGTCAGCTGAGCAGAGGTGAAGGATGTGACAAAGTCACGCAAGAGGTAAGTGACCAAGACTTGCCGTGACACACACACATACATCCTCGAAGACCATTCCAGTCCTCGTGAGATCTTAATCAAGCGCTTTGTAACACAAAACCAAACTTGGGAAAATAAGAAAGCACTACGATGCAGTTAATCTAAGTCAGAAATTTCGTAGCCCAGAGTTTGTGATCTATAGAGGAGTGTTGCCAAAAATTCTATACTTCCTGAGTATCACAGTGTCAAGAGAATGAAGGGGTTTGTTTTTTGAGCTCCATCCTGGGAGTTCCACAAGCTGGCAGCGAGAGAGACAGAAAGAGAGAGACAGATAGACAGACAGACAGAAAGAGAGAGAGAGAGAGGACAGCAAGAAGTGAGCTTCTACACAGCAAGACGTGAAACAAACACCAACTACACTCTTTACCCTTCTCCAGAACAGCGCTACATCTGAGATCATTTCTTCCTTGGATGACTCGTGTTTGGAACTTGTTCGTACAATATAATGACATCAGCGAAATGAAGTCAGTTGACTAAATGGAATCGCAAGCCCACAGATGTCTCCAACTTCATTCTGACTCGTATTTGTATGTCTCATTACAAAAAGGCTTTCAAATGAACAGATGTAGGTAACAGCTCTTAGCTTGAAAATAAACCTAGGAATCTTAACCTAACCTTGTAAAACCCTGTGCAAAAACAGAGAAAGAAAAACACCAGCTGGCGTCACCACCCGAAAAACTTTCTCTCATTCCGCCTATTGCTAGTTTAGCATCATTGCATATCTCCTCATGAAACACGGAGACGTGTGAAAGATCTTCAACTGAAGATTTCCGTCCCCCGTGGCTTGTCATGCATTCTTAAGATCGCTTGTCTGCAATTGTATTAAAAATACCCACACACAAAATATATACATACATAAGGATAAAGAGAAAATCGAAAACTCGGAAAACAATCTCTCACTGAGGCCAAACGTTTGAACAGGGAATGAGCCCTTCACATTATTGATCTCAACAATAAGGTAAAAAATAAAACACGCTTGTGCTGCCCATACCCGACAATTTCACGCCACTTGATAACCAGAGTCAAACATGAGCCAAAAATGAAAATACTAATGCAGGTGAAATGATATTACAATTTCTGACTAATATTGCATTGCTCTGTATTATTTTAATAGAGAAACATTTTTTGGTGCTAATTGAAGTACGATTTTTTTTAATGAATGAGTATATTACCCAATATACGAGCGAGCCATTACAAAATTTATATACTGTATATATACTGTAAATACGTATAAATGTATATTCTAGTGATTACTTTTATATGAGGCTTAATTTCATTTGGAGTTGCTATTTTTGAGAGATATAAATTATACATCATATGTTTTTATCATGATTGAACATTGGATAGTCAAATCAACAGCACTCGAAAATAACAATACATCTAACAAAATGTAGTCCTTTGCCCCCTGAGTTCATCCGCTCACTTCAATAAGCCAAAAAAAATTTGAAAAAAAAAAAGTGAGATAAGTGGTCTGGATATGATCATCGAATTTTAGGTAATCATATGAATATAAGATATTGTTCAAAAAGAATGATCAAAGGAAGAGACGGTGTCAGGAAGCGAGGTACAAGTTAGAAAGAGCTTCATGATGGCTCTCTCCAGCTCCTGTGCCTATTCTTTTGCTGTGCTTTATTTTTTTTCGCCTACTGATGCAGATTTTTTGGCACAGGGATGCTGCGTTTTTGACTTAGGGATGCTGTGTTTTTGGCTTAGGGATTCTGTGTTTTTGGCCTAGGGATGCTGTGTTTTTGGTCTAGGGATGCTGTGTTTTTCGCCTAGAGATGTAGTGTTTTTGATCTATGGATGCACTGGTTTTGGCTTAGGGATACAGTGTTTTTGGTCTAGGGATGCTGTGTTTTTGGTGTAGTGATGCTAGGTTTTGGCTTTGGGATGCAGTGTTTTTGGCCAAAGGATGCAGTGTTTTTGGTCTAGGGATGCTGTGTTTTTGGTCTAGTGATGCTGTGTTTTTGGTCTAGTGATGCTGTGGTTTTGGCTTTGGGATGTAGCGTTTTTAGCCAAGGGATGCAGTGTTTTTGACCTAAGGATGCAGCGTTTTTGATATAAGGATGCAATGTTTTTAGCCTAAGGATGCAGTGTTTTTGGCCTAAGGATGCAGTGTTTTTGGCCTAGTGATTAAGTGGTTTTGGCCATAGGAATCAGTTTTAAAGGGAAAACTACCAAACCTATCAGCAAGAGGGAGAATGGTTGGAGCAGGAGAGAACTATGAAAGAAGCACAATTAAAAGCGAAATGGTAAAGTCCCCATCCACAGTCTATTCGCAACACAGACACTACTGATTCCATCCGTCCCTCATACCACTCCCACTCCTTCCTCAACTTACTCCCACTCTTCCCTCAACTCACTGCCAGTGCTCCCTTGACTCAACCTTCTCTTCATTCATCTCCACCCATTTCCCAATTGGTTCTTCCATCGATTCCTCCCCACCCCTCCCCAGGAATGCACTTTTTGACAGTTAAGCTCTACATAAATGGAACAAACTCCCACGATTTCTCCCCACGCCTTCATAAGAATGCACTTTTTTGACAGTTATTAAGTTCTACGTAAATGGAACAAACCGCCAAGCACGGTCATTAGGGAATACGGTTTGCGTGCCTTTAAGTGTGAGTTGAAGAGGTCCGTACAGTTATTCAGGCTAAAACGTTGTGTAGTTTTAAAAATAGGTTAGATAAATACATGAGTGGGTGTGGGTGGGTGTGAGTTGGACCTGACTAGCTTGTGCTGCTGGGTCTGGTGCAGTGCTCCATCCTTGAGTGGAGATGATCAGACTGGGTGGGTCATTGGGCTAATCCGGGGGGGGGGGTCATTGGTCTAATCCGGGGGGGGGACATGGACCTGCTCCGCATGGGTCAGTAGGCCTGTTGCAGTGTTCCTTCTTTCTTATGTTCTTATGTTCTTATGAGTGAGTTGGAGAGGTACATGAGTGAGATTTGTTACGTGAGAGTTAGACCTGATGAGTATGGACCACAAGACTTAGTACAGGGCTCCCTTTTATGTTTAAATTTACTCAGCTACCCAAGCTTTATGCTACCACTTCCTTCCCACTTGTTGCAGACTCCGCTCAAACCCTCTGACATGTTGTGAAGATCAGGCATGACATCTGAACTGTTGTAAAGGTCAAGCAAGGTGTTTCCGCTGTCGTGATTGTCACATAAGTCTTCTGATCTGTTGTGAAGGTCACAAACGATACATGACCTGTTGCTAATGTTACACAATTGTAAATATTCGACCGTCATATACAATCTTTGACTTGCTGTGATATTCGCAAAAGATATATAACCTACTGAAAAGGTCACATAGAACGTTTGACATGTAAAATATTACAAACAATATCTAATCCGTTGTAAAAGTAGATTAAAACAATTCACCAATTATCAAAGAGTATCCCAGCAGGAGGGTCGAAATACACAAAATATATCTTCTGAGTTTCTGGCTCAATAACTGATCATACATAATGTCTAGCCTACCGCTGACATCAGACAAAACGTTTGATCTATCGCTAACGTTACCCACAACGTCTGTCATGCAAGCAAAAACGTCTGTCTAGGAAGTAAAAACGTCTGTCCTGGAAGTAAAAACGTGTCCTGGAAGCAAAAAATAGCTTTCAGCGGAGTCTCAAAATAAGCTTAGCAAAAATTTTATCTCAGAAGAGCGTCTTATTTAACACTTACTATAAATGTTCTCTCCAGCATTTAAACCCATCCTAACACTTTACACTAAGTAATTATGCCTCTTACTTTCTAACTTTATTCAGAGTTTACGAGACAAGCTCATTTCCTCTTTATTTACACTAAACAGCTCCAGGTGTGAGGAATAGACGCTGTAAAATATTTTTATGTTTTTATTTGAGGAAGAAACAAGAGTGAACATATACATACGTATATATATATATATATATATATATATATATATATATATATATATATATATATATATATATATATATATATATATATATATATATACATATATATATGTCGTGCCGAATAGGCAGAACTTGCAATCTTGGCTTAAATAGCAACGCTCATCTAGCCATATAGGACAAGTGAAAATTTGTGTATGGAATAATTTCGCCAAAATCATTCTGAACCTAACGAAAAAAATATATTTCACTCTGTTTGTTTAGTATTATGTTACTGTAAACAAATCTAAAATATATTTAGTTGGGTTAGGCTAAAATAAATTGCTCTTGTTATAATAAGGTTAGGTAAGTTTTCTAAGATTCTTTTGGTGCAAAATTAATTTTTTTTACATTAACATTAATGAAAAATATATATCTTTAAACGCATAAAAGAAAATTTCAGAAAAGACTTAATTTTAAATGAGTTCTTGCTAATTGACCAGTTTTACATATTCGGCACGACATATATATATATATATATATACGAAAATCAATCGCAAACAGGCAATGCAGAGCAAGACACATAGGGATGAAAATCTTTAGCCCTAGAACTTTCGCAGTCTCATGCGTCGTCAGGTGCTATGCAATGTTGCAAGACAGCGACAGGGAAAATTATCAGAGGCAAGACAGAAGGTATCATTAGTAACCCATGTAATAGATTGATATGGGTTACCACTGATGGCAATATATGAATATATATATATGCCTGTCTGAGATATATATAGCCAGAATATTAAAAAATTATTGATATACCTATGTCCATGACTGAAATCCCAAAACAATACACTATTTGCAAAAATTGTATGTTACGAAACTAAAGTTTTTACGTAAACGCAGACTTGAATAGCTGTGTTAGCTTCTGAACCCACACAAGCTTAGCTCTTCTTTGTAACATCATAATAATGATATCGCTCGTTTTTTTATAGACGTTATACGGGCAACTGTGCTGTTGTGTTTCATCAATAAACGCATTAACTTTTTGTCCACTTAGCGCATTTTTTTATCTTATTTTTGATCAGTCCATATTTGACAAAATTAATATTTTCTTATGTAATTTATGTAAAGGAGTTGTTACAGGAGGAAGTATGTTAAGTTGCCCAGCTCTCTCAGACCCCTTACCAGACCAACTCAATTATGAGATAGTTATATATCATGGTGATGTAATGGCGCTTAATATCATTTCCTTGTTCGTATATATATTCCAGCATAGCTATTAATTATGACAACCGAGAGAGACAGGGAGAGCAAGAGAGAGAGAGAGAGAGAGAGAGAGAGAGAGAGAGAGAGAGAGAGAGAGAGAGAGAGAGAGAGAGAGAGAGATGATAAATATTTGTTTATTGTGTTCATACGCTTGGGAATGTAAGACTACTTCTGCTATTGCTACTGTTACTATTGCTACTGCTGCTACTGCTGCTGCTGCCGCTGCTGCTACTACTACTACTACTACTACTACTACTATTACTGCTACTACTACCACTACAACTACTACTACTACTACTACTACTACTACTACTACCACCACCAACTTGTCAGTATTGTATACCTTCGGTCTTATTATGTTCAGATCTTGTCTTAAGTGAACACATCATTTCCACTGAACTCATGTTTGCAGTTCCACTGTTTTATTTGTTTTTATTACTTCCTATCGTTTCTGATTGCGTTTTTCTTAACAATTTTACTTTACCCTCTTAATAACTTTTATTTTTTAATTATTATTTATTATATTATTATCACACTGGCCGATTCCCACCAAGGCAGGGTGGCCCGAAAAAGAAAAACTTTCACCATCATTCACTCCATCACTGTCTTGCCAGAAGGGTGCTTTACACTACAGTTTTTAAACTGCAACATTTACACCCCTCCTTCAGAGTGCAGGCACTGTACTTCCCATCTCCAGGACTCAAGTCCGGCCTGCCGGTTTCCCTGAACCCCTTCATAAATGTTACTTTGCTCACACTTCAACAGCACGTCAAGTATTAAAAACCATTTGTCTCCATTCACTCCTATCAAACACACTCACGCATGCCTGCTGGAAGTCCAAGCCCCTCGCACACAAAACCTCCTTTACCCCCTCTCTCCAACCTTTCCTAGGCCGACCCCTACCCCGCCTTCCTTTCACAACAGACTGATACTCTTGAAGTCATTCTGTTTCGCTCCATTCTCTCTACATGTCCGAACCACCTCAACAACCCTTCCTCAGCCCTCTGGACAACAGTTTTGGTAATCCCGCACCTCCTCCTAACTTCCAAACTACGAATTCTCTGCATTATATTCACACCACACATTGCCCTCAGACATGACATCTCCACTGCCTCCAGCCTTCTCCTCGCTGCAACATTCATCACCCATGCTTCACACCCATATAAGAGCGTTGGTAAAACTATACTCTCATACATTCCCCTACTTGCCTCCAAGGACAAAGTTCTTTGTCTCCACAGACTCCTAAGTGCACCACTCACTCTTTTCCCCTCATCAATTCTATGATTCACCTCATCTTTCATAGACTCATCCGCTGACACGTCCACTCCCAAATATCTGAATACATTCACCTCCTCCATACTCTCTCCCTCCAATCTGATATTCAATCTTTCATCACCTAATCTTTTTGTTATCCTCATAACCTTACTCTTTCCTGTATTCACCTTTAATTTTCTTCTTTTGCACACCCTACCAAATTCATCCACCAATCTCTGCAACTTCTCTTCAGAATCTCCCAAGAGCACAGTGTCATCAGCAAAGAGCAGCTGTGACAACTCCCACTTTGTGTGTGATTCTTTATCTTTTAACTCCACGCCTCTTGCCAAGACCCTCGCATTTACTTCTCTTACAACCCCATCTATAAATATATTAAACAACCACGGTGACATCACACATCCTTGTCTAAGGCCTACTTTTACTGGGAAAAAATTTCCCTCTTTCCTACATACTCTAACTTGAGCCTCACTATCCTCGTAAAAACTCTTCACTGCTTTCAGTAACCTACCTCCTACACCATACACTTGCAGCATCTGCCACATTGCCCCCTATCCACCCTGTCATACGCCTTTTCCAAATCCATGAATGCCACAAAGACCTCTTTAGCCTTATCTAAATACTGTTCACTTATATGTTTCACTGTAAACACCTGGTCCACACACCCCTACCTTTCCTAAAGCCTCCTTGTTCATCTGCTATCCTATTCTCCGTCTTACTCTTAATTCTTTCAATAATAACTCTACCATACACTTTACCAGGGATACTCAGCAGACTTATCCCCCTGTAATTTTTGCACTCTCTTTTATCCCCTTTGCCTTTATACAAAGGAACTATGCATGCTCTCTGCCAATCCCTAGGTACCTTACCCTCTTCCATACATTTATTAAATAATTGCACCAACCACTCCAAAACTATATCCCCACCTGCTTTTAACATTTCTATCTTTATCCCATCAATCCCGGCTGCCTTACCCCCTTTCATTTTACGTACTGCCTCACGAACTTCCTCAACACTCACAACTGGCTCTTCCTCACTCCTACAAGATGTTATTCCTCCTTGTCCTATACACGAAATCACAGCTTCCCTATCTTCATCAACATTTAACAATTCCTCAAAATATTCCCTCCTTCTTCCCAATACCTCTAACTCTCCATTTAATAACTCTCCTCTCCAATTTTTAACTGACAAATCCATTTGTTCTCTAGGCTTTCTTAACTTGTTAATCTCACTCCAAAACTTTTTCTTATTTTCAACAAAATTTGTTGATAACATCTCACCCACTCTCTCATTTGCTCTCTTTTTACATTGCTTCGCCACTCTCTTAACCTCTCTCTTTTTCTCCATATACTCTTCCCTCCTTGCATCACTTCTACTTTGTAAAAACTTCTCATATGCTAACTTTTTCTCCCTTACTACTCTCTTTACATCATCATTCCACCAATCGCTCCTCTTCCCTCCCGCACCCACTTTCCTGTAACCACAAACTTCTGCTGAACACTCTAACACTACATTTTTAAACTTACCCCATACCTCTTCGACCCCATTGCCTATGCTCTCATTAGCCCATCTATCCTCCAATAGCTGTTTATAACTTACCCTAACTGCCTCCTCTTTTAGTTTATAAACCTTCACCTCTCTCTTCCCTGATACTTCTATTCTCCTTGTATCCCATCTACCTTTTACTCTCAGTGTAGCTACAACTTGAAAGTGATCTGATATATCTGTGGCTCCTCTATAAACATGTACATCCTGAAGTCTACTCAACAGTCTTTTATCTACCAATACATAATCCAACAAACTACCGTTTGTTGGATTATGTATTATGTGTTGGATTATGTAGTAGCTAAATCTCATCTTTTACCTTACACACACAACCACACCTCTAACTTTCCTCCGTTTGCAGAACGATACACTATAACAATTACCCCTTCCACTGTAGCAGATATCGCTGCCACTTATGTTCTAGAACTATACACTCCATTTCTGGCTTATTTGTAATTTCTGACGTTAAAATGACACTGCAATGCCCTTGTAGTGCTTGTCCAGCCAGCAGTTAACTGCAATAATTTTTAATTTTCAACTAATTTCCACTGTTAAATATTACATATGACAGGGCTCCATCTTCACTTCCTAACTGTATTTATTGCTGGTTCATATATGGTAAGAGCTGCACTCTCTGCTATGCTTCCACACATTATTTCCTTCAGCGCTGAGGCTGATAATTGGGTTTCTCCCATTACCAGTCATGATGCTTCCTAATCGATATCTTCCATCCCAGATATCTCCAGCAAACATTTCCTCTGCCTTCCAATTCCTGTTACAAAATAACCCTATCCCATTTTTTTTCGGAGATTCCCCTCTACAGGAACATTTTTTTGTTGTGTCTTTCTCGATGGCTGAAATGAACTTGTTCGGGGAAATAATCGGTAATCTCGACAACAGCTTTTTTTCAGTTTTCTTCATCTTAATCCCTTCCTTCAGACCATTTTCCATTCGTTATGGGTGGTATCTTCTTACTTGTTCCGGGGACGAATCTCATTATTCTGCTTTCTCCTTAATAGATTGATCCAGCTCTGCCTTCACCTGAAGGTACAGCAGTTCCAGTCTCAGGGAAGACATCCCAAACTCCTGAGTTACACTTCTCTGACAGTCCACTAAGCACTTCTACACCGGATATAGTTCATCTCACTACTGTCAATGCTGAGTACTGTAAAAAAAAAAAAATCTCGCTACTCTGAGAAAGAGAAAGCTAGCTTCAGTTCCTCGGATCACGAGCCCTTCATGGAAGGGGAGAGGCTTGATTAATGAAGGTCGGGTGACAGGGAAGCAGTAGTTAGGTTTTGATTGTACAACTTTTCACCGCTGATGTGAATAATAATAGTGCATTGCTAGCTGAAAGTTGCATTACTAATTAGTGAGGAAAAAACTAAATCACAATTCACTGTTTTACTCCTGGTTTTATGAAAGCTGTGTGTGATTACTTCGTGCACACACACACACACACACACACACACACACACACACACACACACACACACACACACACACACACACACACACACACACACACACACAACTGTCCCATGACGCATACATAAACCTTTCGAGTTGTTTCACGTGAATATGATACAACAATAGTAATAATTATAATAATTAACATAATAGTTATTTTTATAATAATAATAATAATAATAATAATTAATAACAATAATAAAATAACAACAACAACAACAACAATAATAATAATAATAATAATAATAATAATAATAATAATAATAATAATAATAATAATAATAATAATAATAATAATAATAATATTATTATTATTATTATTATTATTATTATTATTATTATTATTATTATTATTATTATTAATATTATTATTATTATTACACTGGTTACCAAAAAAATTCGTTGCCAAAGATATTTGAAAGTGTTTAGGGTATTATGGAGTTGCTGAATTTGAAAACGACAGTAGATTGTTCAAATTGCTTTAGTATGTGAGATATTACGTACCTATCCTCAATTAACAGAGAACTTAGCTATAACGCATGTATATGTAGTGATGATTTGTATATACAGAAAGTCTTAATAAAGATTAGAATTTTGTTTTTAAATATTTTAATGTTTAACGAAATGAGTTGTATCAACAACAACCACTTGACAATATTGTAACATTCATTTTGTTATTTGTTTCTAGATAAACATGAGTCGAGTTGGCAGGGCCTGGTTCCCGAGCACATTAACCACCAGTTCCCCCTCTAACCTCTCCTTCCTCCCAGCCCTGCTCAGCATCTCCCTTCCTTTCTCTGCTCCTCCGGCCTTCGCCCACTCCTCAGGCCTACCCTAATCCCATTTCCCTTCTTTTACTCTGGTTCACCCTGAATTTCTTCTTTCCTCTCCCTTTCAGGTCCACCCTAACACCTGCTTTTTCTCCTAGCCCCTCCTCGCTTAGGCTTCCCTTAACCATTACTTTTTGTTCCCCTCAGTCCTTTGTATTCCCCTTCCCTTATCCTCTGCACCCCCAGCTGTTCCCTAACTCTTTCCCTAACTCCCTTCCGCTCATGTGCTTAAAAATGTTGGGTTTAATGCACGTCAGTCCCTATTTAATGGATAAATAAGAGAGAGGAAGAGAGAGAGAGAGAGAAGGAGAAAGAGAGAATTTTTGACTTTTTTTTCACAACAACCTCAGTTTTGCTTTCATTTATATTGTATATTCTTTCCTCCTGGGAAGGAGCCATCAACAATATAAGCCCGTCTTGCACCACTTAAATATTTTCTATAAAATAGTTAGAATCTCAGGGTCAGCTTTTTTTTTATTACACTGGGCAAGTTTTGTCCAAGTTTGCGTGAGAGGTGCTTAAACATGCGCCCCTCCCCGCTAAGTTGGCTGGGTCATAATCCTCCAATTTATTCTGATTATTTTGTATTAAATATATGTGGTATGGGTAAGAATTTACTGCCAACGCTGGGTACATATTATGTACTGGGCGGTATGAATTTTTCACTATATATACAGTGAGAAGTATATCTTATTGAGAGGTGAGTATTACTCACTAAATATACAATGAGAGATATGTATCTCTTGAAATACACACACACACACACACACACACACACACACACACACACACACACACACACAAACACACACACACACACACACACAAGTGCAAAGTCATGAAGATTGGGGAAGGGCAAAGAAGACCGCAGACAGAGAACAGTCTAGGGGGCCAGAGACCACAAACCTCACTCAAGGAAAAAGATCTTGGGGTGAGTATAACACCAGGCACATCTCCTGAAGCGCACATCAACCAAATAACTGCTGCAGCATATGGGCGCCTAGCAAACCTCAGAACAGCATTCCGACATCTTAATAAGGAATCGTTCAGGACCCTGTACACCGTGTACGTTAGGCCCATATTGGAGTATGCGGCACCAGTTTGGAACCCGCACCTAGCCAAGCACGTAAAGAAACTAGAGAAAGTGCAAAGGTTTGCAACACCTGGGAGTAGTAATGTCTGAGGATCTCACTTTCAAGGATCACAACAGTGCCACGATCGCACGTGCAAAGAAAATGATAGGATGGATAATGAGAACTTTCAAAACGAGAGATGCCAAGCCCATGATGATCCTTTTCAAATCACTTGTTCTCTCTAGGCTGGAATACTGCTGTACATTAACATCTCCATACAAAGCAGGTGAAATCGCAGATCTAGAGAGTGTACAGAGATCCTTTACTGCACGTATAAGTTCTGTCAAGCACCTTAACTACTGGGAACGCTTGGAAGCACTTGACTTGTACTCGTTGGAACGCAGGAGGGAGAGATATATCATAATCTACACTTGGAAAATCTTGGAAGGAATGGTCCCAAATCTGCACACAGAAATCACTCCCTATGAAAGTAAAAGACTGGGCAGGAGATGCAAAATGCCGCCAATAAAAAGTAGGGGCGCCATTGGTACACTAAGAGAAAACACCATGTGTCCGGGGCCCAAAACTGTTCAACAGCCTCCCATCAAGCATTAGGGGAATTGCCAATAAACCCCTGGCTGCCTTCAAGAGAGAGCTGGACAGATACCTAAAGTCAGTGCCGGATCAGCCGGGCTGTGGCTCGTACGTCGGACTGCGTGCGGCCAGCAGTAATAGCCTAGTTGATCAGGCCCTGATCCATCGGGAGGCCTGGTCATGGACCGGGCCGCGGGGGCGTTGATCCCCGGAATAACCTCCAGGTAACCTCCAGGTAACAAGACTAGTCCCAGAGCTAAGAGGTATGTCCTACGAGGAGAGGTTAAGGGAAATCAACCTGACGACACTGGAGGACAGGAGAGATAGGGGGGGACATGATAACGACATACAAAATACTGAGAGGAATTGACAAGGTGGACAAAAACAGGATGTTCCAGAGATTGGACACAGTAACAAGGGGACACAGTTGGAAGTTGAAGACACAGATGAATCACAGGGATGTTAGGAAGTATTTCTTCAGCCACAGAGTAGTCAGTAAGTGGAATAGTTTGGGAAGCGATGTAGTGGAGGCAGGATCCATACATAGCTTTAAGCAGAGGTATGATAAAGCTCACGGTTCAGGGAGAGTGACCTCACACACACACATATATACATATACATACATATATATAAATATATATATATATATATATATATATATATATATATATATATATATATATATGTATATATATATATATATATATATATATATATATATATATATATATATATATATATATATATATATATATATATATATATATATATATATATATGTATACATATGTATACATATATATATATATATATATATATATATATATATATATATATATGTATATGTATATATATATATATATATATATGTATATATATATATATATATATATATATATATATATATATATATATATATATATATATATCGTGCCGAATATGTAAAACTGGTCAATTAGCAAGAACTCATTTAAAATGAAGTCCTTTCTGAAATTTTCTCTTATACACTTAAAGATACATTTTTTCATTATTGTTAATGTAAAAATTTTTAATTTTGCACCAAAAGAATCTTAGAAACTTACCTAACCTTACTATAACAAGAGCAATTTATTTTAGCCTAACCCAACAAAATATATTTTAAATACATTTACAATAATTTAGTACTAAACAAACACAATCAAATATATTTTTTTCGTTAGGTTCAGAATGATTTTGGCGAAATTATTGCATACACAAATTTTCACTTGTCATATATGGCAACATGAGCGTTGCTATTTAAGCCAAGATCACAAGTTCTGCCTATTCGGCACCACACACACACACACACACACACACACACACACACACACACACACACACACACACACACACACACACACACACACACACACACACACACACACACACACACACACACACACAGAGATACATATATAGATATATATATATATATATATATATATATATATATATATATATCCGGACTTGTATCCTGGAAATGATACGTACAATGCTTGCACTCTAAAGGAGGGGTTCAGGATATTAGCAGTTTGGAGGGATATGTTGTGTATCTTTATACGTATATGCTTCTAAACTGTTGTATTCCGAGCACCTCTACAAAAAGAGTGATTATGTGTGAGTGTGGTGAAAGTGTTGAATGATGATGAAACTATTTTCTTTTTGGGGATTTTCTTTCTTTTTGGGTCACCCTGCCTCGGTGGGAGACGGCCGACTTGTTGAATATATATATATATATATATATATATATATATATATATATATATATATATATATATATATATATATATATATATATATATATATATATATATATATGTGTGTGTGTGTGTGTGTATATAAATATATATATATATATATATATATATATATATATATATATATATATATATATATATATATATATATATATATATATGTATGTATGTCGTGCCGAATATGTAAAACTGGTCAATTAGCAAGAACTCATTTAAAATTAAGTCCTTTCTAAAATTTTCTCTTGTAACTTTAAAGATATATTTTTTTGATTAATATTTATGTAAAATAATTTAATTTTGCACCAAAAGAATCTTAAAAAACTTACCTAACCTTATTATAACAAGAACAATTTATTTTAGCTTAACCCAACTAAATATATTTTAGATTTGTTTATAATAACTTAATACTAAACAAACACAGTGAAATATACTTTTTTCGTTTGGTTCAGAATGATTTTGGCGAAATTATTGCATAAAAAAATTTTTGCTTGTCCTACATGGCAAGATGAGTGTTGCTATTTAAACCAAGATCGCAAGTTCTGCCTATTCGGCACGACATATATATATGTATATATATATATATATATATATATATATATATATATATATATATATATATATATATATATATATATATATATATATATGCATATATATATATATATATATATATATATATATGCATATATACATATATACATATATATATATATATATATATATATGCTTAAATGTGCGTGGATGTAGTGCGGATGACAAGAAACAGATGATTGCTGATGTTATGAATGAAAAGAAGTTGGATGTCCTGGCCCTAAGCGAAACAAAGCTGAAGGGGGTAGGAGAGTTTCAGTGGGGGGAAATAAATGGGATTAAATCTGGAGTATCTGAGAGAGTTAGAGCAAAGGAAGGGGTAGCAGTAATGTTAAATGATCAGTTATGGAAGGAGAAAAGAGAATATGAATGTGTAAATTCAAGAATTATGTGGATTAAAGTAAAGGTTGGATGCGAGAAGTGGGTCATAATAAGCGTGTATGCACCTGGAGAAGAGAGGAATGCAGAGGAGAGAGAGAGATTTTGGGAGATGTTAAGTGAATGTATAGGAGCCTTTGAACCAAGTGAGAGAGTAATTGTGGTAGGGGACTTGAATGCTAAAGTAGGAGAAACTTTTAGAGAGGGTGTGGTAGGTAAGTTTGGGGTGCCAGGTGTAAATGATAATGGGAGCCCTTTGATTGAACTTTGTATAGAAAGGGGTTTAGTTATAGGTAATACATATTTTAAGAAAAAGAGGATAAATAAGTATACACGATATGATGTAGGGCGAAATGACAGTAGTTTGTTGGATTATGTATTGGTAGATAAAAGACTGTTGAGTAGACTTCAGGATGTACATGTTTATAGAGGGGCCACAGATATATCAGATCACTTTCTAGTTGTAGCTACACTGAGAGTAAAAGGTAGATGGGATACAAGGAGAATAGAAGCATCAGGGAAGAGAGAGGTAAAGGTTTATAAACTAAAAGAGGAGGCAGTTAGGGTAAGATATAAACAGCTATTGGAGGATAGATGGGCTAATGAGAGCATAGGCAATGGGGTCGAAGAGGTATGGGGTAGGTTTAAAAATGTAGTGTTAGAGTGTTCAGCAGAAGTTTGTGGTTACAGGAAAGTGGGTGCAGGAGGGAAGAGGAGCGATTGGTGGAATGATGATGTAAAGAGAGTAGTAAGGGAGAAAAAGTTAGCATATGAGAAGTTTTTACAAAGTAGAAGTGATGCAAGGAGGGAAGAGTATATGGAGAAAAAGAGAGAAGTTAAGAGAGTGGTGAAGCAATGTAAAAAGAGAGCAAATGAGAGAGTGGGTGAGATGTTATCAACAAATTTTGTTGAAAATAAGAAAAAGTTTTGGAGTGAGATTAACAAGTTAAGAAAGCCTAGAGAACAAATGGATTTGTCTGTTAAAAATAGGAGAGGAGAGTTATTAAATGGAGAGTTAGAGGTATAGGGAAGATGGAAGGAATATTTTGAGGAATTGTTAAATGTTGATGAAGATAGGGAAGCTGTGATTTCGTGTATAGGGCAAGGAGGAATAACATCTTGTAGGAGTGAGGAAGAGCCAGTTGTGAGTGTGGGGGAAGTTCGTGAGGCAGTAGGTAAAATGAAAGGGGGTAAGGCAGCCGGGATTGATGGGATAAAGATAGAAATGTTAAAAGCAGGTGGGGATATAGTTTTGGAGTGGTTGGTGCAATTATTTAATAAATGTATGGAAGAGGGTAAGGTACCTAGGGATTGGCAGAGAGCATGCATAGTTCCTTTGTATAAAGGCAAGGGGGATAAAAGAGAGTGCAAAAATTATAGGGGGATAAGTCTGTTGAGTGTACCTGGTAAAGTGTATGGTAGAGTTATAATTGAAAGAATTAAGAGTAAGACGGAGAATAGGATAGCAGATGAACAAGGAGGCTTTAGGAAAGGTAGGGGGTGTGTGGACCAGGTGTTTACAGTGAAACATATAAGTGAACAGTATTTAGATAAGGCTAAAGAGGTCTTTGTGGCATTTATGGATTTGGAAAAGGCGTATGACAGGGTGGATAGGGGGGCAATGTGGCAGATGTTGCAAGTGTATGGTGTAGGAGGTAGGTTACTGAAAGCAGTGAAGAGTTTTTACGAGGATAGTGAGGCTCAAGTTAGAGTATGTAGGAAAGAGGGAAATTTTTTCCCAGTAAAAGTAGGCCTTAGACAAGGATGTGTGATGTCACCGTGGTTGTTTAATATATTTATAGATGGGGTTGTAAGAGAAGTAAATGCGAGGGTCTTGGCAAGAGGCGTGGAGTTAAAAGATAAAGAATCACACACAAAGTGGGAGTTGTCACAGCTGCTCTTTGCTGATGACACTGTGCTCTTGGGAGATTCTGAAGAGAAGTTGCAGAGATTGGTGGATGAATTTGGTAGGGTGTGCAAAAGAAGAAAATTAAAGGTGAATACAGGAAAGAGTAAGGTTATGAGGATAACAAAAAGATTAGGTGATGAAAGATTGAATATCAGATTGGAGGGAGAGAGTATGGAGGAGGTGAACGTATTCAGATATTTGGGAGTGGACGTGTCAGCGGATGGGTCTATGAAAGATGAGGTGAATCATAGAATTGATGAGGGAAAAAGAGTGAGTGGTGCACTTAGGAGTCTGTGGAGACAAAGAACTTTGTCCTTGGAGGCAAAGAGGGGAATGTATGAGAGTATAGTTTTACCAACGCTCTTATATGGGTGTGAAGCGTGGGTGATGAATGTTGCAGCGAGGAGAAGGCTGGAGGCAGTGGAGATGTCATGTCTGAGGGCAATGTGTGGTGTGAATATAATGCAGAGAATTCGTAGTTTGGAAGTTAGGAGGAGGTGCGGGATTACCAAAACTGTTGTCCAGAGGGCTGAGGAAGGGTTGTTGAGGTGGTTCGGACATGTAGAGAGAATGGAGCGAAACAGAATGACTTCAAGAGTGTATCAGTCTGTAGTGGAAGGAAGGCGGGGTAGGGGTCGGCCTAGGAAGGGTTGGAGGGAGGGGGTAAAGGAGGTTTTGTGTGCGAGGGGCTTGGACTTCCAGCAGGCATGCGTGAGCGTGTTTGATAGGAGTGAATGGAGACAAATGGTTTTTAATACTTGACGTGCTGTTGGAGTGTGAGCAAAGTAACATTTATGAAGGGATTCAGGGAAACCGGCAGGCCGGACTTGAGTCCTGGAGATGGGAAGTACAGTGCCTGCACTCTGAAGGAGGGGTGTTAATGTTGCAGTTTAAAAACTGTAGTGTAAAGCACCCTTCTGGCAAGACAGTGATGGAGTGAATGATGGTGAAAGTTTTTCTTTTTCGGGCCACCCTGCCTTGGTGGGAATCGGCCGGTGTGATAATAAAAAATAAAAATAATGCAAGGAATTCGCGAGAGCATGCGAAATATACACAAACACTGATCTCTTGCTGAAGGAGACTCGAACCTACGAACCTTAGGACAAGGTACGCAGTGCTTTACCAATCTACCCACACTGGACCAATACCTTGGCGTGTAGCATGCGCTACACGTTTGGTCCAAGGCAGCCAGCTTTCAGGGAGAAGGCTAACAGCTTTTCATCTCATCCCCTGCATGCATCAGCCTTACTAGGGATTTGAACAATGCAAGGAATATTTCGTATGCTCTCGCGAATTCCTTGCATTGTTCAAATCTCTAGTAAGGCTGATGCATGCAGGGGATGAGATGAAAAGCTGTAAGCCTTCTCCCTGAAAGCTGGCTGCCTTGGATCAAACGTGTAGCGCATGCTACACGCCAAGGTATTGGTCCAGTGTGGGTAGATTGGTAAAGCACTGCGTACCTTGTCCTAAGGTTCGTAGGTTCGAGTCTCCTTCAGCCAGAGATCAGTGTTTGTGTATATTTCGCATGCTCTCGCGAATTCCTTGCATATATACATATATATATATATATACATACATATATATATACATATATATATATATATATATATATATATATATATATACATTGCTTACATGCTGTGTGGAAAAAAAATTCTCCCCACCTTAGAGTGACCTTTTGAAGCTTGTTGAGATTAATGAGTGGAGAAGGATATGCATTTTCTCCGTCGTGAGTACAGCTGATGAGCGTGTCTGTATCGAATTTAGTTGACGGAAAATAGAGCTTGCATCACTCTCTTCCCTGAACGAAACACAAGCGTTTAAAGATTCACAAATTATATTGCAATGCCAGCGACTTATGTTTCCGTCTGTTCTGTGCTATGCAAAACTTGTGATACTGGATAGCTAAGCTCTAATTAAAATAATTTATTTTTAAGCGCTTGTGCAATCAAACCAACACTCAGTGCTTGCATCAGGAAGTTTTTATTCACTGTTGATACCCCCATTTTTGTTTGATTTGCTCTTTGCTTCTCATATACAAAACTCGAGTGTCATTCTAAATGCAAAAAAAAAAAAGATAGTAATATGTCAATGACGTCATCCAGGTCTGTATACCTTGTACGTGTACTTGTAGAAATAAAGATTCTCTCTGTTTAGTGGCACAAACAACTGTTTTCAAACATCGAGTTTAGTACCGCAAACAATTGTTCCCAAACATAGAGTTGTTTAGTGCCACGAACAAGTGCTGTCAAACAACGAACTCTGGGTAATTTGATTTGAGTGGAAGCGGAGCGTGAATTTTCAGCTATTCCGCCGCTGTATCACTGGAGTGCAGCGCTAATTGGATCACAGGTACCGTTACAAAATGTTACAGGAAGGTTTTTGATGGGAACTGCAATGCTCTCTCTCTCTCTCTCTCTCTCTCTCTCTCTCTCTCTCTCTCTCTCTCTCTCTCTCTCTCTCTCTCTCTCTCTCTCTCTCTCTCTCTCTTTCTTCTCTTTCCATGTATCTTTGTTTAAGGCGCTCTGCGCCTTGCTGCCCCAATTCACACAGAATATATGTGTATTTGCGGCGAAGTGCAAGCAGACCAATACGGTCTACCTGGTCTTAACTGTTCCAAAACCAAGGGCTGGCATGCAAGACACAATGAGGTCAACGACATCATTAAGAGAACCCTTGCTACAGCTGGATGCCCTGCCGAGAGAGAGCCACGATCACTTGCAGCAAACAATACCCACAACCCAGCAAACCGCCCCGACGGGATCACCATCTATCCTTGGAAGAATGGCAAGCTCTTAGCATGGGACTATACCTGTGTGTCCACACTGGCTGACACCTATATCCATCACAGTGTGGGGCGACGGGGAGGAGCTGCTGACCACAGGGAGGAGTACAAGATCAGCAAGTACAGGGACATTAGCCAACAGTATCAATTTGTCCCAGTGGGATCAGAGACCTTGGGATCATGGGGAAAAAATGCCACACGTTTCCTTAAAGAATTGGGTTCCAGACTCATCGACACCACCAGGGACCCAAGGGCAGCCACTTTCATGTTCCAGCGCCTCAGCGTCGCCATCCAGAGGGGAAATGCTTGCTGCATACTTGGTTCACGTCCAGCCTCGGAGGAGCTGGAGGAAATTCATCATCTTTGATACATTGTGCCATTGTATTCATGTTTATGTTTTTTTCTGTAAATGTATTTTGTTTATTAATAAATGTTCACATAGAATATAAATATAGGGGGTGGTAGGAGAAGAAAATATTCAAACAGCTCCGGGGAGAACCTTGAGTTTTCCCTGAGGTACGTTTATTGTCTTCTCTGAGGATGAGGGTCCCCATTCCAGCTATAGAGGTGGTACTTCCCTATATATATATATATATATATATATATATATATATATATATTATATATATATATATATTATATATATATATATATATATTATATATATATATATATATATATATATATATATATATATATTAAACTGCACCCAAAAAAGAATTCATGCAGAAATTTTTTTTGAAGGAATTTGAGAGCGAGTGTGTATGAGGGCCAAGTATGCTGAGAAAATTTCTGAAATTTTTTTTCGTAATGTTTTATTGTGGTGTGGGAGTGAGTAGTGGAGTGTAGGGGCTGCCACTATCTACGTGTCAGGGAGTCCTGGGACCTGCGTTCAGTGCGGGAACCGCTCACAGAACAGAGCACAGAGCTGAGATCAGGAGTGAGAATCAAGCACAGTGCCTCTCTCAGAACCGCACACTGGCCCACTGAACCACTCTCAGGCATGAATGTCACGCGTAGAACCGTCTTCAGGCTTGAGTACCAGCAAATTCAACAGCCACATAGAAGCTGATCAAACATGATTTGTG
>NC_091295.1:44374188-44416688 GCF_038502225.1 Cherax quadricarinatus
GAAGAAGGGCACTTTCATTAAAGGTCCCATCAGGAAAAGGATCTGAAGAATACAATAAATTATAGCCTGAGATGTGAGAAATAACAGCAGAGTGTAATTTTGGTTCTTGTAAGCAAACACCAACAGGGGCAAACTGGGAGAGTAACATCTGAAGCTCACCCCGATTACCCCTGAGGCCGCGTATATTCCACTGTAAAAAGGCCATGATTGGCAATGATAGAGATACTTGAAATCCGCAGGTAAGGGTTCCTACGGACTAGAAGGGTTAGAAAAGTCCACATGCGGAGGCAGTGGAAAATGTTCAAGCAGCGAAGGAACGGTGCGCTGTGAAGAAAGGAGTTGCGCAGATGGAGCAGAGGAGAGAGAAAGAGCGGAAGGTGGATCAGTGTCCATTGATGGTTTGGTCTCTGCAATATATTCAGAGATTGCTTCAAGTGTTTCGGAATTCAGAGATGTCGTATGGGAGACAATATTGGGAATGGTAGGGGGAGGATGAGTAAAGATTGGAACTGTATTGGACTGTACCAAGGTAGGGGGGGCGAAAGGGTGGAGGGAACTGGAGAAGCGTGGCAGGGGACAGAAGAGACAGGAACCTGGGAGGTGGCAGAAGAGGAAGAAACTTGGGAGGGAACAGGGGAGGAAGGTACATTACGAGGAGGAGGGTGAACCTCTGCACTTGTAACTGAGCCAGTGAGAGGGGAAGAACTAGGGACAGAGACAGGGAGGGTAAAATGAGGAGGTGGAAGATGGGTAGGAGGTGTTACCGGACCTTTTTTTGACTTTTGAGAAGTAGAGGGACGATTGGGAAGAGGTGTCGTACGAGGTCTCGTCGATACTGAGGCTTGTAAGAGAGAACTCGAAGAAGCGAGATTAGACTGAGGCGTTGAGGTAGGGACGTCTGAGCCGAGGACAGCAAAAGGATTAGATACAGGAGTGATTATGGGAGAGGTAACCACAGAGGTGGGTGTAGAAGACGGGATACCAGAAGTGGGGGGACGTTTTGAAACACGGGAATAAGAAACACGTGGGAGTCTCCCTTGGAGGCGGAGATGAGAAACTGCCATGGCATAAGGGAGACCTTCTGTCTCTTTGAGGTAACGGATTTCCCGCTCGTTTAAATAGACCTGACAACGGCGAGAGTACGAAGGGTGAGCCTCATGACAGTTAAGGCAAGAGGGAGATCGATTGCAAGACGTATTAGAATGGTCATCGGCACCACAGACTGGGCATTCGGCGATAGATCTGCAATATTTCGCTGGATGGCCAAATCGCCAGCAATTTCTACACTGTTGTGGTGTAGGGATCACCTTTCGAACTTGTAACCGATGTCCTGCTATATAAACTGAGGATGGGAGTTCTCGGCTGTCAAAAGTTAAACGAGCCACATTGCTAGGGTATCGTCTCCGCCCACGGGCAGGAAGAACGTAAGTGTCTACCTTGAGGATTGGGAGATCTTGGAGTTCCAGCTGTTCTAGAATGTCGGTGCCACATGTCTGGAAATTTTGTTGAACTATGGTATGGGGCAGAATAACGGTACCACTACAAGAATTGAGGGAATGATGTTTTTCAAGGGTGACAGGAACAGTATCTATATGGGAAAGACGAGAGAGCTCACGAGCCTGGGTAGCATTCTGTACGGTAATGATGCGCGTACCGCTCTTAAGAGCATGAAAAGAAATATCTTTACCAACATGGCGTAGGAGTGCCTTGCCAATACTATGGTCAGAAAGATAGGCAGTAGAGGAAGTTGGTCGTAAAGTGAAGAATTTAGTCCACTGTTCAGTCTGAAACTGAGCGTGGAAAGGTAGTGAAGGACGTGTCGATCGTTTCTGAGAAGAACGAGAAGGTGAAGGTGGAGAAGTATCATCAGCAGGTAATTGTCGTTGACGTTTAGGCGTGGGACCAGAGTTGGTCCGACGTGGAATGGGTCGGCGATTTGAAAATTGCCGCACCGTAGAGGGAGAGGCCGGAAGCATAGTCAGAGGAGAGCGAAGGTCTGATAAATCGAAGGAGTCAGTCGAGGCCTCAGTACCTGAAGCGGGTGAGGAAACAGCACCGGCAATAGGTACAGAGGCATGAGGAATGTCTGAAGAGTGGTCCAAAGACGAGGCGGGGTCAGAACGGGGTGCGGTATCAAGAAGGGGCCCGGGGGTACCAGGTTCATGGACTAGGGCTGCCATGGTTAGGTTACTTCTTTCTTTTTGTTTTTAAGAAAAAAAAAGAAAGAAGAAAAGAAAATAAAAATAAAAAAAAGAAAAAAAAAAGGGGGGACCGGGGAGGGATAGTTCCTAGGAGGAATGAAAGGGCCAGAAATCTCCCTCCGCGCCCAAGAGGACTCGACACCGCTAGTAGCGCAGATGCAGCATGGAACCCGTGCCATACCCTACCCTTCATGCCAGTAAACCAGCAATCTGGGATAGCAACCTCACATCTGCCGAGCTACCTCGGTGGACAAAAGAGAGGGCGGCCGGATATCCGCCACAAAGCATACCTCCTTCAGCCACCACCCCCGGAATCCGAAAGGTGGCTTCCAGAGATACACCCGTCGCCCAAAAGACACCCAAAGCTACTCCGGGATACCGGAGAGGGATCGGGACATCCCTAGGCAATCCAGATTCCACGGCAAACTACGCCACCGCCAAGAAACCTCAACGGAATGGGATGGACCCCGGTGTCCTTTCCCCTACCTAGGAACTAGCGCGCCTGTGGGAGAAATCCCAAAGGACAAAAAGAGGAAGGGCAAAAGGGAGGAGTGGGGAGGAGGAGGAGGAAAGGAAAAGGGGAGGATGGGGAGGATGGGATAGGGGAGGGGAGATTGGGGGGTAATTAGGTTCGGTCTGAGGAAGAAGACCGATAGGTCTAATTCCTCAGACCAAGAGCCTCTTCACCACGCCAAGGAGCCCCCCTTGAAGAGGAGTTTAGTTTCTAGAATAGTTTCGGAAAAGTTCTCTCCATAAGAGGTGGCAGATCGCGACTAAAACAAGAGGCAGTGTATTCCTTAACATTGGTTGTCGGTTTCCTGAGACAAAGAATAAGTTGGCTAGAAATATCTCGGTTGTCACTGCAGTAACATCGAGAGTATGAAATTTTAAATTTTTATAACTTTGAAGTAAAAGCCAGTTAGAAAAATGTCCTGGTTATTAAATTCAAATGCAAAAAGTAGGTAAATTAAGTGTGCAACATTTGGTATCTTTTAATGGACTCTTCGCCACACATTCTTTGTATGGACTAAGTGTTTCGCCAGTTTCCTCATTTATGATACCAGTGTTGCACATGCCTAATTATAAAGTTGTCGGTTCTGAACCATTCATCTGCAGTATGAGCAGTTTTGAAAACTGCCCACAGCTATAGCTCAGTGTTTCGGGAAAAGCTAGCTCTTTATGCTATTTTCGCTGCAGCTTCACAAGGGAGGAAGACTACATGAACAAAGTAATTGGGTCTAAAAATTAACATGGCCAGCAATTAAATATATGCTAGCATCCATGATTACTGAAGAGAAGGTAGTAAAAACAATAAGGCAATTAATGGGCATAGTATCTATCCTGTTTAGGAAGATACTGCTAGATAAAATTCCTTGTGGAAGAACAGATCAGAGATTAACATAATCCCTGGTAGTGAATTGTTTAAAATGGGGTGCTAGGAAATACAATAACTTGGATGATAATAGGGATGTGCGATTGTTGAGGAATTAGTTACCCTCTAGTGCAGTGGTTCCCAAACTGGGGGTAAATTACCCCTGGGGGTAATTTAACCATTTTTGGGGGGGTAATGGAGGGGTGACAGAAAAAAAAAAAGTTATGAATTCTGAAAATCAAGAAAACGATGCGGTACCCGGTATGAGGATTATTGTTAACTTTGTCTTAGTATATAAAGTTGTAAAGTAAACCTATTATAAGTAAGTAATAAAGTTAAACCAAATAACAATAAACATCAAAAACTAATATACAGTATTAGAAAAGAAGAAATATATAGCTAAGTGTGTGGAAACCCAAAAGTATTTTGACAAGTATGCTTCAGGACAAAAGTCACTCAGTAGCCCAGATCGACCTGTCCAGTATGCGTCACTCACTTCCTGAGGCTGCCTCTATTTCACACTGTCAGTTTATCTGTGAGCATCAGCCGAGGTAGACATAAGCTGGTATGTATGTGTACTGCCCTGTGCAGTATATAGTTAGTATTTACCCACTGTTACTGTGAATTTGTAGCTATTATTAATTTTATATATAATGTATGTGTGGTTCTTACGTTTTCAATGGTTTTGCTAGGATTTTTTTTTTTTATTTTATTTAAAACGTCATATAACAACATATTAAATATATAAAAAACCTCCATTACATTCATAGTAAGTATAATTACAATTGTCAATATATACACTAGAACGGTTATAAATATTCGTCAGTCCCCTATTCATTATGTACCTATCCTAAGGTAACACAAGAATATACAAATTCTTCGTTACCTTAATTAAAACCCTCTTATATACATTATAAACAAAGAGAAACTATTCATCAATAATATGCCTTAGTGTTTGATTTTATGTCAATAAAACCTTTGTAAAGACATAATACATAAACAAGTACATATATAACAAAATATCCAAAAACGAACGATATGTAATGAAACTGGTAGTCAATTTACTTGACAACTGCAAAGATACAAAAATATTCAGTACAGTACACAAAGGGTTCCACTTACTAGCATGAGATAATTCTGAATTGCCAAACAAGTAACATTATGCAACATACACACACCACATTCTTATCACATATACACACACACATGAGAGATTATGTACACATAATACAAAATTGTTACCCTCATATCTGATCACATTCCAAAACATATATCCCAGGAGACCCCAAGCAGAACGTTACCAGGTATCATCCACATGGCTGATACAAGGAAAATATAAAATGAAAAACTATATATATAAGTTGCACAAGGTGCTTTTACATAACACCTGTCATGCAGTTCATGACTTTGCTTCACAAGAGACCCACTCTCTTAATCACGTCAATTTAAGAACAAAAATTAGTTTCCAAGCAATAGTATATATATTTGTTTGAATAAAACATCATCCAAACTAACGATCATACCTATCATTTATACATTAAAACACACCCATACCAATCGTATGCCACCTTCACTCACACATATTCAAGAAGCCAGCCTCGTGTACCCTTTAAGGTATTAACTCCCATAAATCCCTGACTTTGAATCTGCAATATCCCTTTGAAAATAAGAAAAACCATCTATTTCCCGTAATGTCTTTATTTCTCTGTTGTGTACCATAAAATATCGCTACCAGTGCTCTGATTCTCTCCCTCACAGATAAATGCCTATATACCCATGACGTATATACAAAATCCGTCACTAAATATCCGATTGCATTCTGTACCGGTGTTTCGACCCCCCCCACATCTAAACTTAAAGCTCTTAAGACACTAAACCCACCCCCACCCACCATTCTTAACACCTTACCAAACCACAACCTTACGTGTTCCAATCTCTTACAGAAATAAACTGCATGAAAGACCGTATCAGGATCTCCACACACACAACACAGCCCCCCCTCCTGCACGCGCCTATTCGCTAAAACTTCCCCGGACGGCAGTATATTATGTAAAAATTTAAACATTATCTCCCTGACCTTGGCTCGTAACCTTAATGCTTTTAAACGACCCCATATGTCCTTCCATGCATACATTGGATATATTCCCTCCACCTTAGCCACTACCTCCCTGCCCTCTACCAGTGCCAATTTGCCGATCTTGATCTTGCGTGGATCTTTTACATAAATTAACATCCTCAACATGTCCTCACATCTCTTTACATCCGTTCCGGTCAACCAACGTACCAAGTCCCGTCTTATCCAGGTCAAACCCGTGCCGGCCATTCTACCCTCTCTCAAGTAGCTATGCTTGACATACATGCCTAACATCCTATTATGCAGATTCATTAGCCCCAGGCCACCCCGGCCAACCGGGAGCGACACCACATCCCTCGTTAACCAATCACAACCTGAACCCCAAATATATCTATATACACGCGTTAACATACGCTTTTCATCATATGGATGTAACGGATAAATACATGCCACATGCCACAACTTGCTGAACAAAATCACATTCACCACAATTGCGCGCTGATGTATAGACAAGCCTCCTTCCCTCAAACCTGTTAAACGACCTAAAACCCTCTCTACAGCCTCACTTGAATTCGCCTTCCTCGCATCCTGTATGTTATCCCTATGCACAATCCCACACACCTTAATTTGATTTACTAAAGGCCAGCCTTCCCTCTGGCCTAATACCACACCCGCACAATCCCCCACCTCCATAAGCATTGATTTTTCCTTATTAACCGTCATTCCGGTTGCTTTCCCGAAACATTCCACCAATTTGCTCACTTCTCCTAAAACCTTGGCTCCACGAAATAAAACCGTAGTGTCGTCCACGTAACCTATAATTCCTGATTGTACCCCCACCCAACCTTGCTTGTCATCCTGTCTTACAATCCCCCTCACGGCTCTAAAAAACGGGTCCTGAATCAACGCAAAAAGAATTTGTGATATAGGACACCCCTGCCGTAATCCCCTATGCATCCTAACAACTTTTCCCAACCTACCGTTTACCTGCACCCTAAAAGTAGCCTGCTCGTACAAAACCTGTGCCCAACTAACAATTTCCTTTCCGAAACCTTGCCACTGCATAAACTTCCATAATGCATCTCTCTCCACGCAATCGTATGCAGCGTGCCAATCTAAAGCTAATATTCCACCCTTATTACCCCTCCCGCTTTCCTCAATGAACCTGCGAATAATTCCTTGTCCCACACACATAGATCGTCCTGGCACACCATATTGTCCCTCGTCCAGAACTCTCTCCAAAACCCGTTTTATCCTATTTCCTAATAATTTCGCAAAAATTTTATAGTCGCCACACATTAATGAAATTGCCCTATAATTATGTATATAATTCCCAGATTTTTTTCCGGGACTAGAACAACCACCCCTGTTCTTTGTTGCTGTCCCATAATGCCACTACTTTTCATGGCATTAAATAATATCACCAAAAAATCGCGAATACAATCCCAATTGTCCTTGTAAAAATCACAAGGGATTCCGTCAATCCCCGGCGACTTCCCTACACTCATACCCTCCACAGCTAACCTAATCTCTTCTTCACTTATAGGTCCATTCAAAGCCAACCTGTCCATGTACTCTAGATTACAACGTACATATTCACCCATTTCTCCCAGCGCCCCCTTAGAAATCCCAGCATTTTTGTATTGAAATTCATACCATGCGTCTACAAAGGTATTCATAGCCTCCGTTGACCGAAGGACCTGCCCCCTACTAAAGTTTCCCAATGACTCCTGAACCTCTAATCCCATTAATTCTGTCGCCTTACGGCGTCTGCCCTGCTCTCGCAAGACAAACGCCGAAGGACGGTCACCCCATAAAACCTCATCAATTCCACTTGCTATCCGCGCCGCATCAAAAATACGATTGTGAAAGTCTCTAATTAAGCGTTTTAAATTTTCAATTTCAACCACCGGATACACTCCCCCACCCTTTGTATAACATGCTTGCAGTTGATTTTCAAGATAGTTCAAGAGCCCATACTGCATTCTCTTGTCTTCTTTTCCTTGCTGCTGATAAAAATTCCTCACCTTCACCTTACCGACAGTATCCCACCATTCGACTATATCAATTCCCTCCTGCCATTCAGCCCACCATCCTCTCCAAGCACTCACAAAATCTTCCCTCACACCTCTTTTGTGCATTAAACCCACATTCAACTTCCAGAAACCTCTGTAACGCCTCGGTAATCCTACCCAGTCAACATCCACCATAACACCTCTGTGATCAGAAAAGCTCACATTTAGCACACGTACACTCCTGACGCTGACACCTCTAGAAACGTATATGCGATCCAGTCTTGCCGCATACTCCCTTCTAACGAACGTATGCATGACCCCACCCACCTCGTCCCCCCCCCCACATCCGTAACATTAACACTCCGCAAAAGGTCCCCTAAATATCCTGAAAAAAAACCTCTCCCTCTCGGTTCGACATCCTTGCGACGATCAATGCAATTCCAATCACCCCCAATAATCGTGACGACTGGCAGTGATCTTAAATGGTACACCAACACGTCCCTAAAAAACGCATTTTTTACACGCATGTCACCTTCCGCCGGTCCGTACACCCCCAGGAAGGCCACCCGTACCCCACCCCACACCCCATCAACCCTAACAACCCTCCCCTCCTCTCCCACCTCATATGTTTGCAAAGAAAACGGGCTAGCCTCTTTAACTAACACTGCTACACCACCTTTCAGTCTATTAGAACAGCCCATGTACAAAATATATTCAGGAATCAGCAATTCACCTAAAGATTTATAATTGTGTTCTTGTAAGAATGCAACATCGGGTACATAATTTTTTAACAAAACCTCCAAATACTTACGTTTTTCAACAGACCGTAACCCATTTATATTTAAAGTAATACACTTGAACGTTTCATTGGAGGTTTACCCTTGGATACCTTGACATTCTTGGTTCCCTTGTGTGTATCTCCACTTCTTCCCCCACCCCCCCCTGTGTCGTTCTCCTTGACATGCTGAACACATGTAGATTTGCCCTTGTCTCTACGAGTCACATCGCACCATGCTTTGTTCCCCGACCGTTGTCCTGGTGTCAAAACATCTTGAGAGTCAGATATCACCGCAACTCTCTTACGAGAACTGCGGCCAGTATCCATCTCATCTTCAGAACTGTTGTTCCTATGAACTTCCACGACCACAACCTGATGTTCAGCAATATGCCCGGAGGATGCCCCGTCCTTCTCCTTCACACTTACATCCTCTAAACCACCGTGAAGCCCCTCAGATGTGGAAGCATCCAATAAAACATTCAGAACTTCTTGAATAGATTGCTCCACGTCAACCTGAGTATGAACGAGATCTTCCTCTGTCGTCGCCGATACCACGCCCACGTCCTCCACTGCACCAGGGAGGGTTAGACATATCGGCGAGTCTTCAACCTCACCCTCTATCTCCTCACTCCATGATTTACGAGGCAATATATGTTGTTGTGTAGCAGCAGCATATGAACGCTGCTCCGTTGAAACATCAAACCGCCTTACTTCCGTCGTTTTATCACGTCTTGTAGGGCATTGCGCCGCCATATGGTCATACATCCCACAAAGCCTGCACGTACGCCTTTGTCCTGAGTACGTAACGTACACTTGCGTACGAAAGTCCTCCATAACCACATACGACGGAATAGGGTGCTTGAGGGACATTTTCAGGGAGAAAGACCCCTCCAGCATACCAACTAGAGGACCATCATGCCACCGTCCCATAGTTGCCATATGAACCGTGCCATAGCGTGCAAAAACATTCCTCAAATCACTCTCGTCCGCCTCAAAAGGAACGTTTCGTACCTTGATCCAGGTGTAAAAACGGGAGACGTCGTGAAGGCGAACAGTGACACCAGGATTAACAGTTTTGATCACATCCTGATAAGTGGCAACCATATTTTCGTAAGTACTATTTTGTCTGAATTTGACAAAAAGTCTCGAATTTCCGTTCAAAGAGACACAATAAAGATCTTCATTATTGATACCGTAAGTATCTCGGAGTATCGCAGTAAGCAGTAGATGTGTATTCTGATTGTTGAACGAGCCTGTCACCAATTGAAGGCAGACGGTGTTGACTCGCCTACGTGCACCTTCCGCCATTGTGAGTGCACTGAGGAAAACTGCGCAGCAATCAACAGAGTCAGGAGCTACTGCGCAGCCTGTCCGTACGGCCCAAGAGCGATACGAACAATGTTATATATAATGTATGTGTGGTTCTTACGTTTTCAATGGTTTTGCTAGGATTAGCAGAGTATGCGAGGCTGTATACGTTCACGTTTAGCCATATATATCAATAATAACAACATTTTGTGAAAGGGGTAACATGCTTTATGTGGCATGTTAAATTGGGTAACAAGCTGAAAAAGTTTGGGAACCACTGCTCTAGTGTATGAAATGACTCTAGGGGCAGTTACAACGAAGGTAAAATTTAATTTCTTTACCCTAGCACATACCCTTGCCGGTTTAACGCTTTATGATCAGGTTTCTAGTGAAGTGTTGGTGTGATCAGAAGACTCGAGACAGTGTTGTCGTAGTTGGTGGTATGCTGAAGGGTGTTCCCTAAAAGCGTGCAATCCAGACCTGCACAAGAGCGAAATATTCTGTACCTAAGGATCCCCTCAAGGGCTGTTGCTTGATGCTGGTGAGGGGCTCTTGATCTAGGGAGTTGGATCTGTGCTCCACTTCCGGAATTTAGTCTGAATGGCTTCCAAATCCTCCCCACAGGCAATGTTTAATCCCTACGGGTGTAGTGCTACCTGAAATCTACTTGGAGAGCATTCCGGGGATCAACGCCCTCGCGGCCCGGTCCACGACCAGGCCTCCCGGTGGATCAGGGCATGATCAACGAGGATGTTACTGCTGGCCGCACGTAGTCCAACGTACGAACCACAGCCCGGCTGATCCGGCAGATTTTAGTTATGTCTAGCTCCCTCTTGAAGACAACCAGGGGTCTATTGGTAATTCACCTTATAGTTGGTGGGAGGCTGTTGAGCAGTCCTGGGCTCCGGACACTTTTCTCTTAGGTGAGAAGTAGGGGTGCCACTGGTACACTAAGGATGACTAGATACTATTAGAACAAAAGACCAGTAATATCCGGCAGGAGTAAGCATGCAATCTTGCCGTAGGCCTTTTACTTAAGTCGAAATGGGCTAGATAATATAAACGGTTCAGTGAAGAGGCAATAATAAATTAGACACGTGTGAATCACTTGGGTATCTTCACTGTGGAGATTTCGTCACTACCTTTACAAGTTCCAATACAATGAGTGAATGATAATGGTATACAGTACCGTGCAACAGTTAAGTAACTATTATGAAACATTTCGCCTGCATAGTAGGCTTCAGTCGAGTACAGATGAGGCAGCAGACGCAGATGTAAATATAATCGGTTCATCACTTTACTGTGTAGGCGAAAGTTTCGAAATAGTTAACTGCTGCACATGTCTGTTATCAACACAGAAGAATGTTTGAAGATCAGGAGTAGTTTGAGGTAATCAATCCCTCAGCCTGGAGTCGTAATCAGTCCATCAGTCTTGATAGACTGGTTTCCGCATCAGGACAGAAGTGTTTAAAACTACTTCAAGTACAACACAGTCGGGTAGGACATATTGATAGTACCATAGATTGCTCTGGCGGTGAAGGGTTCTTAGTCCTTGCTGGTTAGTTGTCTACAATGAGAGGTTGTCACAAGTAAGACTGAACTTTTTTTTATTCAAGGGAAGGCCTTAACCTGTAGGATCCTCCAGGGAGGTTCCTTGGTAAGGATTTTTGTCCCTTGATCGAACCTTAATGTCTCTTATTCCATTAGGCAGTTTGACACTTGTTAAGAGTTCCCTCATTCATTTTATAACCTATAGGCTACATAGCGCCTGGGGAATTGGAGGTACTTGGGTTTGATAGAGAAATTTCTAACTCTGCCAGGCTCCCAGGGTTTCTTTTTTTCCGACTTTCCCAAGACAAAAGTTTTCCATTAAACCCGATTTAGGATTTTGTCCATCTTTCCAAAACTGTTGGAGACTATAATTAACATTTCTACCGTACTCTAGTCGGCAAAATGCATGAAGGCACATGGCACACTCTTCGAGAAGTGCCAAGAAGCTACGAGTTGGTCTGTCAGAGCTGAATTCACTTCAGGCACCTTCAGTGAAAATCACAGGTTTGATGCTGACTAAACTATAGCAGCAGCTATAAAGTTTATTTAACACTTTCTTTATACATGTCACTCTTACCTTAATAACTTACACATTCGTCGCTCGACCTCTGTAGTGAGCGGACGTGCATTACACTGCCCTCTGCTGGCCGTTGATGCAAGCTAAGATTTTCTCAATATGGCTCAGCAGGCACGGAGGCGGATCAACACTGTCTGTAGAGAGCTGGTGCGAGGGGCTGTGACGGCCCAAACAGCTTGTTATCCTGCCGGCCATCATCAGGGAAACTTTTGGAGTAGCTGATGAAGAGCTTTATGGAGTGGCGCTTATGGGGCCTGTAGGGTCTTTGCTAAGCTCCCAACAATGAGTGTCTACGAGCGGTTGGTGAACAAATATCAAGATAGTTGTGTGGTCGTCAACCCGGCGGTCACAGTGAGGCTCATCGACGTGTCACATTACTTCACGTGGGTTAAGGTGCGAAACGTGCCTTTTGAAGCCGATGAGACTGATTTACAGAGCATTTTCAGCAGGCATGGAACTGTACATGTGGCGACCGTTGGAAAGTGGACGGAGGGCGCATATGCTGGCCTCCTTGAAGGTACCTTCTCACTGAAGATGACTGAAACACCCTATACCGTCGTATGTAGTGATGACTGATTTTCGTACGCAAGTGATGTCCTATGCTGGGCAACGCCGCACTTGTCTTTGTGGAGAGTACGACCACTTTGCGGCACAATGTGGTCGCCAACAGTGGAAGGAGGACGTAGGGCAACGACCAATGGAAGTGCCCGTCCAGGAGGTGACTGTTGTGCCTGAGTCGGGTGCACATCAAAAGACGTCATTGTGGAGTGAGGTGGAGCGAGAGGAGCTGCTTGAGGAGTCTTTTGTGACTACCTGGGGAACCTTCCTCTGGTGGCCCGGTTATGCTGGGTGAGGAAGGTAGGATGGCCATGGAAGAGAGTGGAAGACACATTAGCGACCATGCTGAAGGGATTGTTGGACACACCTGGTGAGGTGGAAGAGTAGAGGCTTGGAATACCCCTTGGGAATTTGTCTTGTGTACGGTCCCAGGAGGGGCGGGTCGTGCGAGTGGATGGGCTGCAGATGGGGAAAAGGGTGGCGCTAGTGTGTGTGTATGGGCCCACAGAGGGGGATGGACATGTCAAGAATGCCTTTGTGAGGGATGTGTTAGTGTACCACCTCCGGTCATTTCCTCCCGTGGTGGTTGTGGGAGGTGACTGAAATTGTGTGGTGAGAAGGAATGATGTGGAGCCTCGAGGGGCAGGGTTTTACTCTATAGTGTTAAGGAACCTTTTGCGGGGCATGGGGTTGTGGGATGTGGCTAAGGGTGAGGCATGGGAGGTGGAGTACATGTTTGTGCGGGGAGTGTATGCTGCTCGTCTGGACCGCTTGTATGTAACGCGGACTGCAAGGGTAGAAAAGGTGTATGTGGTGGAAGTAGCATATTCAGATCATCGGACGGTTTTCGTTGACGTGGGGTGGGATGGGTTGCCAAGGAGGCATAGGAGTTTTTGGAAATTAAATGTTCGGCTCCTTGCAGACAGAGGGGGGAGGGAGGAGTTTGCAGAGGGAGTTGTGGTCAGGGGTGGGGGTTGTTGGGGATAGTTGGCATGGTGGGATGGAGTGGCAAAGGGGAGGATCAGGGTGTATTATGTTAGACAGGGCAAGGGGGAGGCTCAGATGACTTTTGGGTTTATAAGATATTTAGAGGGGCGGTTGAGGGATTATGGGAGAGGGGTGGGGGGAGGGGGCTATCTTGCAGAGGAAATAGAGGGGCTGAAGCAACGCATCAGAGAATTGCAGAATGAGAAGTTTGATGCAGTGAGGGTTAAGGGTGGGTTAGAGGAAGTTTTGTGGGGTGACAGACCGTTGGCGTGTGTTCTGTGGGGGCAGCGGAAGCGTCAGGCAGCCACAAAGATGGAATGTTTGTTAGTGCAAGAGGAGGTTTGAGGGTATCATGTGGGGCAGGTGCTTCGTATGATGGAAGGGTCGTTATGTGGATGAATGGTTAGGGACTTCTTTGAGGAGTGTTCGTGTGAAGGGGGGGCGTTAGGGCAGTTGGGACGGCAGGTGGTCAATGTTCTGAGCAAGAGGGGCTGTATGGCGCTGGGAGGGGACATTGAAGAAGGGGAGGTGTGGAGGGCATTATCGAGTATGAGTAGGGGTAAATCCCCGGGAATCGACGGTCTGCCATGTGAGTTTTACTTACAGAATTGGGACATACTTAAAGTGCTTAAGAAGTTCTTGGTGAAGTTGTTGAATGAGATGAAAAAAAGGGGTGAGCTGGGGGTTTTGCAGGCAATGGCAGTGGTAGTCTTGGTCCCGAAGGTGGCCAGTCCATGCACTGTAAAGGACTATAGGGTTATTTCTTTACTATGTGTGGATTATAAGTTATTTGTTAAAATATTGGGGAATAGGTTGAAGTGTGTGATCAATAGGGTGGTGGCAGTGTGCCAGTATGGGGTGCCGGGAAGGACCATGTACGATGGGCACAGGGTGATTTGGGGGCTTGTGGATAGTGTGCAAGGAATGGAGGGGGGGTGTTGGCCTTCGATTGGCGGGCAGTGTATGATGGTGTCGAGAGAGAGGCATTATGGTGGATAATGAGGAGGCAAGGGTTTGGGGATGAGATTGTGAGGTGGGTGCGAACATGGAGCAGGTGTTCGGGTGCAGGTGAATGGGAGGGTGGGGGATTGGATCCCTATGGGTAGAGGTCTGCGGGAGGGATGCCCTTTATCCCAATTACTTTTTGCGTGTTTGCAGGATCCGTTTTATAGAGCAGTGGAGGTATGTGTGAGGGGGGCGACAGGGGTGGGTAGGACGAGGTGTGCCGGGAATTGATGGTTATGTAAATGACATTTCCTGTGCAAGAGGGGGAAGGTTTGGGAGGGGTGGAGAGGATTGTGGACCTGTTTGGAGAGGCTACTGGTATGAGGGTGAATGTAGAAAAGTCTAAGTTTATGGGGTTGGGGGATTGGGAGGGGAAGGTGGGAGGGGAAGGTAGTTGGATGTGGGGTGTCATGGATTGGGTTAAGATTTGTGGGATTGAGTATGTGCAGGATGCACAGCAAGCTAGGATGGTTAATTCAGGGAGTGTCGTGGCACGGATGACAAGACGGTTGGATGGGTTGCAGCCGGGTCATTTAACGCTTCATCAGCGGGTTATTGTAGTAAATGTCTTGCTGTATAGTAAAATTTGGTATGTGGTAGCTATGTACCCGATGTTGCAGTCAGATATTGCGGTATTATTGAGGAGAGTCTTTAGGTTTATTTGGGGGTCGGGATGTGATTGGTTGCGGAGGGGAGTTGTTACTCTCCCAGTGCACAGAGGTGGGCTGGGGTTAATTAATTTGAAGAGTAGGATCATGAGTGTATATGTAAAGAGGGGGTTCCTCCGAGTGGGGGTGTATAGGTGGTGGGCTGCACCTTTTGTATGAAGATGTCAGAAGAGTGTAGGGAGGGAAGGATTTGCGTGTGTGTGAGGACATGTTATGAGTGCTTTTGTATGTAAGGGATACGAAACACATGAGGGTGGGGTTTTTTAGAGAAAGTGGTGGGGAAAAGGGAGGTGGCGACAGTGCAAGGAGTGTATCCAATGTTTGCATGGGGGGATATCTGGGGTAGGTTGTGCAGGCTACGCATCCAGCCGTAGGAGCAGGAGGTGATGTTCCGGTTCCTCCATGGTATCCTGCCATCAGGTGCAATTCTTAGAGATCGGAGGATTCGAGAGGAGGGCGTCTGTGGGGTTTGTGTGGGTGAGGATACAGCCTTTCACGCAGTCTATTTCTGTGAAAGTTTAGGAGATGTACGGGAGTGGATGGGGAGGGTAGTACGATTGGTGGGAGAGGGGAGTGGATGGGGAGGGCAGTATGATGGGTGGGAGGGGGGGGGATTTCGGTTTTGCGGGCTTTAAGTTTGGAAGTGGGAGGGGTGGGTATCTCTTTGTAGCGGGCACTTGGTTACCTTATCGTGGATTTTGTGTTTGTGTCGTAGGCAATGAGGGGTCAGGTGGAGGGGGGGGTGCATAAAAGAGTATTGGCGGTGACCTTTTACAGCGTAGCAGACCACACTTCACGATGCACTTCTCGAACAGGGTAAAGATCAAACCAGAGAGTGGGACAGTCAATGACTCGTCCAAGCTAGCACTTGCAGCTGTCGTCAGTGACAGACTGCAAGTCAAGTTTAATGCGATTCTGTCGCTCAAAGAGGCCTTCGTTGTCGTCTGTACTGACGACACCGAGGCTGATAAACTCATTACCACCACTGCTACAACCATTCTACGAGATCAGGGATTTATTGTCTTGACTTCCCCAGCTCTGAAGGCCAGGAGAACTGTGTTCCTCAAGAGACTCGACAGGCTCATCACTGCCCAGGCTACAGAAGAAATCAAGTGGTCCATTGAAGCACAGAACCCTTGGGCCAAGGTGGAATTCATTACCAAAATACCCAATGCCTCCTCCATGCTGAAGGTCACCTTCAGTGACGTCAACATGGCAGCCAGAGCTCTCGCTGAGGGACTGGCTATTCACTACTTCCACATCAATCCAGCCTTCATCGAAGCAGAAAAATTCCATCAAATTCCACAGTGTTCCAACTGTTACTCATACCTACATACCACCAAAGACTTCCCTGCCAAGAATAAGAAGTTCTGCTCCACCTGCGGCCAAGAAGGTCATGACTTCAAGACGTGCACTACTGACTCTCCACCTAAATGCTTGAACTGCAAGAATGATCACCATACTCTTGCTGCCAAGTGCCCAACCAGACGGGATATACTTAAGAAACAGCTCCAACAACAAAAGAACTCCACTACACAAGCGACTACATATGCTGCTATTACCAAGCTTCAAGCAGATACTACCAAGATTATTCAAGCCATGCAAGCTACATCTACCACTTCTTCGCCAGCTCTTGCTGGCGACTCCACCAAGATTCTTTACTGCATCATGTATGCTCATGTGCAGAATGTAGCTGAACCTGGTTCCTTCAACACCACCATCAACGCACTCTTCAAGCTCAACAACATGCCTGGCTTTACATTCCCTGCATCTCCACCTTCCACAGAGATCTTAAAATCCACTGCAAATGTCTCCAACATTACCGCTGCTCCACTGCTACCACACCTTCCTCCTGACACAGAGATGGACCAATCAGAGACCACTGAGACGACGACCGATTCCACCAATGAGAGTCCACCAGCACCTGCTTCCACCTCCGTCACAACGGACCAATCAGACGCCTCACCTCAAACGTCTCAGCCGCCAGCCAAAAAGGTTAAAACACAAGAGCCTTGGGATGCATCCCTACGTACTACCGCCACTCCTTCACAAGAAGTCCATTGCTTGCCTGGTGTATACTTCTACACAACCAACCAGAATGAGAATGCAATGTACACTCCAGAAATTATTCAACGCCTCCACAACGGGACAGTCAAGTTCACCTGCGACTCAACTCGATCATTCACCACTGAATCCCTGATCAACCTACTCTCAAAAAGTCACCGCTTTGTGGCACTCGACTACACCACAAGGAAGAAATTCAGGACTCTCCAGAATGGGGCTGCCGAAGACGGTACCCTCATCTAGCAGGACGGTCAATGATCAATCTTCGTGAAGGCAAGTTTCCCCAGCACTTTGCTGCCTGCTAAAGCTGGGGTGTGGCTCCAAAAACAACCCTGCAACTGCTGCCTTCGCCCTCCTATGCTGCTGAAGATGCTAAACGAGAATATACTTCCCACTTGGGAAAGTCACCGCAAGACAGAAGAGGTCACCCTCCAACCGGAGGGCCCTAAGAAACAATACAGAAGAAAGAAGATGAACGACACCCCCCGCCCGGGAGGCCACCGCCGGGTCGCCATCTGGAGAAGACCCGGGCCGGAAGTACCGGCAAACCTACAACAACAAACAACCTTTTATTGTACGTTGTGTCGAAATCGGTTTCTTTACGGGATATGGTGGGAGCGGGATTTCCCTGTAAGCTATTGTGGTTTAACGGTAGGGGTCCTCTTGGGGATGTAATGGGGGGAGGGTCAGGGGATGCGGCGGGCTGGTCTCCCCGGGGGGGAGGGTTAGTGTGTGTGTGTATGACTGGAATACCTATTATATGTTAACAAAGAGAAATGGTGTTTTATGGTGTGTAGGTTGTGAGAATACTGGGTATGAGATTTTCTATATGTGTTGTAGTATAAGTGTATATTGTGCTTCTTTAATTGTGGGGAAGCGGCATGTGAGATTGCTCTTCATTGTATACCCGTGAATTCAACTCATGTAACCTGTGTACTTTTTATGATAATATGGAAAACTTGTATGTGAGTGTGATGGTTTTTTCAGAGGAACTGTGATATATGCAATTGTTACATGTGTATATGTATATACATATGTATATGTATGAGAATGCATGAATGCATATGTGTGTGTATATATATCTACATATGTATGTATATATATATATATATATGCATATGTGTGTATATGTGTATGAATATAAATTGATGTATATGGGGACGAGATGGCCCCTTGTGAGATGAATCTTGTAGAGGTACAATTTTATCACCTTACAGCATGGGTTTGTTTAACTGATACATAGGAAGGACATATTGTGCTTTGACTGGCTTAGTTGCCACGTTTAGTGACATTACTTATTCTTATTGTATCGGTGTGTTTGTTTTGGTTGTGGTGTGTTTAACGAGTATCCTTTGTAATGTCAGAGTAGGTGGCAGAATACCTATGTACTGTAGTTTTTCGGTACAAAACATAAAGGATTATGCTTCGTTGTTATGTGCGTTCTTTTATGTAAATAATATGAGATAGTGGGTGGAGGTGGAGTGTGATGAGACGTAAGGATGTTGAACCGAGAGGGGCAGGGTATTGTTCGGGGATATTGAGGGAATTGTTATCCAGGGTAGGATTGATAGATGTTGGGGGAGGGGGGTGATGGAGCAAACATTTATTAGGCGCGGGTATGCTGCTAGGCTGGATCGATTGTACGTGCCCAGAGCAGTAGTAGTGCACAGCGTGTGGGTAATGGACGTGGTATTTTCAGATCACAGGGGTGTTTTGGCGGATATAGGTTGGGAGGGGTTGCCAAGAAGGTGTTTACCTGGAGTTTACCTGGAGAGAGTTCCGGGGTCAACGCCCCCGCCGACAGTCTTTTGTGCAATTGTGGGAGGGGTTGATGGTGGAGGCGCCTGGGGATAGTGATCTGGTTAGTTGGTGGGACTCCGTGGCGAAAACACGTATTAGAGAATTTTATGTCCGTAGCGGGAGGAAATATAACAGGTTGAAGTATGGGTATCAATGCTATCTTGAGGGGCAGTTGCGAGCTTGTTACGAACGTGGGGGTGCCAGTTTTCCGGTGGACGATATTGAGGGATTAAAGGAGGGTATTAGGATCTGCAAAACGAAAGATTTGATTGTGCGCGAGTTTTGGGTGGAATTGAAGAGGTGCTATGGGGTGATCGGTCTTCAGCATGCGTGTTGAGGGGCCAGCGCAAGACGAGAGCGGCAACGGAGATGATGGGGTTAACTGTTCATGTGGGGATGGAAGGGTATAGGGAGTGGCAGGTTTTAGCGACGACTGAGGGTATGAGTGGATATGTAGATGCATGGTTTAAGTCATATATACAAAGGGTGGGTATTTGAGATGTGGCGTTATGGGAAATGGGAGGATTTGTGCAGTGTGAGATTGATGGCACAGATCGGGAGACATTGGAAGGGCTGATCACGGAATGTGAGATTTGGCAAGGGGCGAGTTTAGGTAAGGCGCCGGGTGTAGATGGGCTGCCTAACGATTTTTATGTCAGGAATTGGGAAGTATTGAGAGGGTTTTTAGTTTTGTTCAACGTCATGAAGGCTGATGGGGTAATGGGTGAGCAGCAAAGGACTGCTGTCGTGGTATTAATCCCAAAAGGTGGACAGACCACGGTAGAGGATTACCGGGCACTTTTGCTTATGTGTTGCGATTTTAAGTTATTTGTAAGAATATTAGGGAATAGAATCAAACAGGTGATAGGTAAGGTGATTGATAGAGGACAATATGGAGTACCAGTTAGGTAATTGTATGAAGGGCATGGTACAATTCGAAGTTTTATAGAGATGCGGGGGAAGTTGGGGGGTGGGGGTGCTTTGGCGTTGGATTGGAGGGCGGCTTACAATAGCGTAGAAAGGGAAGCATTATGGACTTTCATGCGTTGGCAGGGTTTCGGGATGGAAATTATATCCTGGGCGAAAACATTGTGTCACGGAGCGTCTATGAGAATACAGGTTAACGGAAGGCTAGGTGTTAACATTCAGATGGGAAGGGGATTGCGACAGGGATGCCCTCTGTCGCAAATATTGTTTGTGTCTACAGGATCCCTTTTATAGGGCAGTTAGGTGGTGTATCATGGGAGGTTGGGTTGGTACTGAACGAGAGGGAGGGGCGGGTTTAGTGGGATATGTGGACGACACAACTGTTTTGGTGAGGGATGATTGGGATTTTCATAGGGTAGGCAGGGTGGTGGACGTGTTTGGTGAGGCTACTGCGATGAAAATTAATGTAGCGAAGTCCAAGTATATGGACCTAGGGGATAGAGTACGTAGAGATGAGACTGTAGATGGTGGGTGGAGTGTGGTGGATCAACTATTGATATGTGGGATAGTGTACATGGGAGATGGTTGGGTCGCGCATGAGGCAAATTCCATGCGCATCGTGGATGGGGTTTTCAAAAGACTTGGCGGTTTGAGGGCGGCGCAGCTAGCGCTGCATCAAAGTGTTATAGTAACGAATGTCCTTTTGTATAGTAAGCTATGGCACATGGTGGTAATATACCCGTTGAGGCGACGAGAAGTGCAACGTTTGCAACATGGGGTTTTCAGATTTATTTGGGGATCGGGTTGCGAATGGCTAAGTAGAGGGGTGGTGACGCATGTATGTAGTGTATTGGCACACTACAACTCTGTATGCATACAAGGTATGCGTGCATGTATGAACATAAAGTACTAGTGTGTGTAGGAATGACTGTGCATTCATGTAAGAGTGCAGGACATGAATAATGCTTGGTGTGATGTTATTAGGTATATCTGTATTTAGTGCTTCATAATGGATCGCACACTTTTAAGGTTGGTATTCGCCAGCCTATGTAATCTTATATAATGTTTTCATAGGTGCTATATAGAGCACGTATTACCTGGTGTTACTATTGTAAACCATCAGCTTGTTTGGAATATGATGTGATACAAAGTTGGGGGGTTTCTTTTCTTGTAGTGTGCGCTTTGTATGACAGTATCTGTATATTGGGATGGTGGGAAGTGTAAATAGGTGCAATAGTAATGTGGCAAGGTTATTATTTTATGAGAGATTGTATTTTGTACATAAGACCTAACACATAATGATTCAGAGGGCCTAGTTAGGATGATATCTTTCATGTTGTGTAACAACGTATGTTCAGGGGAGTGTTGTACTATATTAAGCATATGCAAGTTGTCATCTTTTTTTTATGCTTCAAGTTCTCGATTAAGTGTATTATGTAACGCAATATAAAACCGTAATTTGGTTTTGTGTAAATACACATTTTTTTAAGATAAATGAATTGTTGTGGCAGGATTGCATAAGCATTCATGTAGGTGTGTATTCATGCATTTTGTACTGAGCTTAGGAATTTATGGTTCTAGGTGGATTGCACCTTTTAAGAAATAGGGTATGTCATCTTTTGTAATCAAGACACAAAGTTTTCACAGATGCTATATAGAGCACGTAGTATCTGGGGTTCATATTGTATGCCACCTTTTTGTAAGGCATTCTTGTACTACTACTACTACTACTACTACTACTACCACCTCTTCCTGCCTATATATAGCCGTCCTCCTCCATTTCTGGTTAGTGTGACTTTGTAAATGGTCCAAGTCGGACCGAAACGTCGTCGTAAGCTTCTCTCTTTTATGTGCGGGTTATTTGCGTATTAATAGGTTTAATAGTATGTGGTGAGGCATTTGCCATTAAGGGATTGTTTTTGTAAATAAAGCTTAGCATACGATGACTAAGTGTGCTGGGAGTTTGATCATGTGGATATGTTGTTGTGGTAGATTAATGTGCGAAGTGTACTGGATTAGTGATAAGTATGTTGCAATTTTATTTGTTATTTTCATGTCGCTTGGTTTCAGTGACGCATGTTTGAATCCATGTATAATGTATACTGTGATTTTTAAATAAAATATGAAAAAATCATGTGAAGGGGTATTAAATTTTGTTTATTTTAAATACTGAGTTAATTGCTTGCTAATTTTAGCCTATTTCTTGTAGCTGAGCGACTTGTACTACAAGTGCCCAGAAAGTCACAGTGAAAATTAACTGTAATAAATATCGCCCCGAGTCTGACACTGACCTGTGCCAAGAATCAATCTCATGAATTAAATTTTTTAGTTACTCCTTAACCACATGACTAGCATGAAATGTGGCTTGCTATTTTATTCTGTTAATTTAATGGCCGTTGGCGAGTATAAAGGCTTATAACCCCTGGAGAATGGATCAAAGGAAGGGAAAGAAAATTAGTCTTTGGACATACACCCCCTCACCAGGGTAAAAGATCCTCCCTCGAGGGTATACGTAGGTGTGATTGATAGATTGAGAATGCACGAAATCACAACTGATGGGTGACTCCATGGTAAAAAAAAAAGGGTAGCATTAAAATATTCTACAACCCTGATAAATTAGACACATTTGAAACACTTGGGTGTCTTTAATGAGGAAACGTTTCGGCACACAGTGGTTTCATCAGTTCATACAAAGGAGAATGGTGAAGAGCAGGAGGAGTTTGACGTAATCAGTCCGTCAGCCTTGAGTCGATGTAATCAGTCCATCAATCATTCAAAGAATACAGCATATGTGCGAAGAAGTTGCTTACATACTGCAGGCAGGAGAGGTGCAGCAGTCGTAGGTGGTATCACATTTGGCATTTCATCTACATTCTACAACCCTGTTGGCTTTCCCCTCCCTTTCTGCGTTATACGAAAGTTACCGTCACCAGTTTTAGAAAGCATTCTTGTTTGGCACTGTTTGTGAATTCTTTGATCATATTAAGATTAACGTACGCAGTTTTACTAAATTACGCAGTTAGAGGAAAGGTAGGCTTTTCGTTACTAGGCAAGTAAAAACATTTTCCTTTACCACCTAATTACTTCACCAGTTAGAAACTTACAGTGCCACAGCATAAAGTCATTTAGTGCTCTTAATACTAATAAAAAATAGTGATCATTTGGATTAAAATTATATTTGTGAGCGAGATTACACGCTCACTGTAATATCCTCAGCACTACCTGATTTGTTTACGAATTGACAGTTTTTTTCACAGGACCACTAAACTTTAGCTACTTGTGACACCATCAGTACCAAGTTAAACTAGAATAGTGTATGTACTTGACAGAGACTAGCCTAATGTCAAAACATTCAGAGAAAGTCGGAGATGGCTGAACAAATTTATGCAGTTTAGCGATGCTACTGTATAAGATGATTAGGAACCCGTCTCAGGTGTTTAAAGAAATATTTATGGACCTAGATTTATTAATCTACTAGTGCATTAAACTTTGCCCTTCAGCTCTACACTTGTTGCAGAACGAGTGAGCACCTTAATACTCTGTACCAATTAGAAATTAATTTGAAGTTAGGTGACCATCCACGACAGAGTAGAAGTTTAAGACAAGTGAAAACTTCCATAATCGTGAAAATCGTCCAAACAGGGACCACGGGACTTTACAGATTTCTCCAAAGAGACGTTCAGGAATAAACTATTCGGGGGGGGGGCAAAAAACTAAACGTTTATCGAAATTGTTGCTGATTCCAACTATCCATGAAGCGCTTCCACAAGACGCTGGTAAAGCGGCTGCTACATTTGCACTGATGTATTTCAATATGCTGAATTTTTTAAAGTTTAGTCTTGTGAATGTACTCTTAAAAACAAAAATCACAGGTATAAGTAACACCACGACCCCTGAGAGGGGGTTCAGGGACGAAGTTTATGACCATTCGTCCCTTTGATGACCCCTTTCCCCTAATCATTCCCTAGGTCAGTATACTACTTAAAAAAATTCCCTTCCAGTTAACTAACTCCCATGATCCCTCCTTTCAGTTGTTATGCTGCTTATTTTAATCACTGAAGAGTGCAGTTGCCTCAGGTACAGAGGAAAGGAAATGTGTCAAATGTTAAGGTGAAGTCATTGTCCTCATCGCTCCCGGGCTGTGTGGACAGGCTGTGCAGTAGCTCCCGAATCATCTGGTTTTCTGCGCAGTTTTCCTGTTTTGAGTAATCAAAATGGCGGACAGACATGGACGCAGGGTAAATACTGTCTGTGTGGAGCTGGTACGTGGTACCCTGAGTAGTTCCACAATGCAGGTGCTTCTGCCAAGTATCATCCGCGATGTGTACGGCATACCGAACGACGAGTTGTATGGTGTAGCAGTGAATGGAGTGTCCAGGATCTTCGTCAAGTTCAAGAGTGCTGGGTTTTACTCCAGCATAGTAGACGCGTTCCAAGATAAGAGGATGACCGTTAATTCTGCAGTGGAGGTCTGCCTACATGACGTATCAAGCTATGTAACGTGGGTAAAGGTGAGAAATGTCCCCTTTGAGGCCTTGGAATATGATGTTGTGGAGGTATTCCGTAGGTATGGCAAGATCCATTCGGCAGAGTTGGGAGTGTGGATGGATGGGCCTTATATGGGGCTGCCAGAGGGATCTTTCACATTGAAGATGACATTGAGACAACCTATACCATCGTACGTTCTGATGGAAGAGTTCAGAACACAGGTTTATGTGTATTATGCAGGACAGCGTCGGACATGTAGGCTGTGCAGGTCTTATGACCATATGGTGGCCCAGTGTCATCAAAGGCAGGGACGGAGGGAACAGGCGCAAACAACTGTGGAACGACAGCTGGGCTCCTTGGCACCTGGGAGAGGTGAAGCTGCAAGACAGGCGTCTGGAAGTTGGAGTGAAGAAGTAGACAGAGCGGAGTCGGAGTTGGGAGCGTGCGCCACGTTACCTGTGGGAACTGTGTCTGAGCGACCATCTACGGATGCAACTGTTGACAGAAGTGACTTGCAACAGGATGGTCTGTTGGACGAGGTCTTGAAAGACTTCTTGGGGGAGGTGGAAGACAGTCAGGAAGGGGAGAAGGACGGGAGGGTATTGGAGGGGGTAGCAGTTGCGCAGGAGTGTGAGAACACCTTGTGCAACGAGAGAAAGCAGCACACGGTGGTAGCTGAGGTGCACCAGGAGGACATGGGTGCTGAGGCAACGTGTGGAGGTGGCACACGTAAGCTAGCAGCTGGGACGTCTGATATGGAAGACGTCTTAACGCCAGGGCAGAGATCTGGAAAGAAACCTTGGAAGACCATGCTAGATCTCGCGGGGAATGATGGCACCGGTTCTGTGGTGCTGCAAGGGTCGAAGGAAAAGGGGGGGATCGGAGGGCTGGATAGATCAAGTGACAAACGTGGCTATAGTCAACAGACACGTCTTTCGAGCAACCTTCAAAAGCGACGGGGCAAGCCGCCTTTACTGTCATAATTCAAGGTTGTAACGATCAATGTTAATGGCCTGAGAGCCGAGGTTAAAAGAGTATGGGTGGAATGGTTTTTAAAGAGATTTAATGTAGATATATGTTTCATTCAGGAGCATAATTATAAGTTTGGTTGTGAGTTGTCTTTGAAAGGATATAAGTTGTATGTGAGTGGCTCGTTGAGGTTGAAAGGTGGGGTTGCTGTGGCTGTAAAGGAAACCAGTCCATTGCGTATTTTGGGGTGGGAGGAGGGGGGAGGGTCGTGCGGGTGGAGGGAGAATGGGGTGCAACGAGGGTTTGTTTTATAGGAGTGTATATGCCGGCAGATGGCAACGCACGAGTCAAGGAAAACTTTGTGAGGGAATTTTTGATGTACTATTTAAGGGGTTTACCTTTAGTCACTGTCATACGAGGAGATTGGAATTGTGTTATTCGGGGTGGGGATGTGGAACCGAGGGGGGCGGGGTGTATGTTGGGCATGTTACGTAATGTGTTTGGAGACGTGGGGGGTTTTGGATGTTGTGGGGAGGGGGGGTTGTCAGGTTGAGTATACGGGATTATACTGCAAGATTAGATAGGATCTATGCAACGGAAGCTGTATGTGTGTTGGGAGTCAGGACTTTTGATGTGGGGTTTTCTGATCATAGGGCAGTTATGGCAGATCTTGATTGGGAGGGTATGGTTAGGATACAATCGGGTTTTTGGAAATTAAATGCAAGACTCGTGAGGAGTGAGGAGGTGAATGGCTTTTGGGGAATGGTGGCAAACTTTTTGGGATTCTAGAGAGGTGGAGTCGTGTGTCTTAGAATGGTGGGAAAGGCACTCTAAGCCGGGTATAGCAGGTTTTTATAAAAGGAAGGGAAGGGAAGAGGCAGGGTGGAGGTATGGGTTGCAAAATTATTTTGAATATCAGCTAAATGGGTGTTATGAGGAAGGGGGGGGGCAGTACGGAAACATGGTGCAACTCAAGGACAGGTTGGCAGAGTTACATAATGGTAGATTTGATGCGGTACGTGTAAAGGCGGGAATGGAGGCTGTGCTGTGGGGTGATAAGCCTTCGGGAAGTGTTTTGCGAGGTTTTAGGGTAAGGCAGAAGGTTTCGACTATTTTAAACTTGGAGGTAAGTGAGGATATGGGTGGTTATCATAAGGGACAGGTACTGAATATTACTGAAGGCATGAGCAATTATGCTGATTTCTGGTTCCAAAAGAAGTGGGGGAAGGGGGAGGAGGGCGATGCTATTCAGGAGGTGTGGGGGAGGAGAGGTTTAGGGTCATGTGGAGAGGAAGGCATGGGGAAAGTTGAGGAGGCTGTGTTCAACATGAGTACTGGCAAGGCACTGGGTATAGATGGGATAACAAATGATTTTTATAGAACTCAATGGGAGCACATTAAGTACTGTCTGGTGAGGGTCATGAATTGTATGCGACGGGAGGGACAGTTAGGACAGACGCAGCGAACGGGTGTACTCGTAATAGTACGCAAAAAGCAAGAGGGAAGAGTATTGAGTGAGTACAGAGCTATTTCGCTGTGTGCCGACTACAAGATTTTCGCGAAGATACTGGGCAATAGGATGAAGAAGGTGTTAGGTGGGGTTATTCATAAGGGGCAGATGGGTATTCCAGGCAGAAGCATGAGAGATGGGCATGGCCACATTAGGAATTTTTTGGAGGGTTGCAACGGGGGAGGGCTTTTGGGCATTGATTGGGAAAATGCATACGACTGTGTGGATAGAAACTTTCTGAGGGCTAGTTTGTTGCATCTCGGTTTTGGCATGGGAGTGGTGAGGTGGGTTGATACAATGTATTCATCTGCAATGGTGCGAGTACAAATTAATGGCAGGTTGGGAAGGCCTGTAAGGATGGAGAGGGGTTTGAGACAGGGGTGTCCCCTGTCTCAAATATTGTTTGCGTGTATGCAGCATCCATTTTATGGGCTCGTTGAGGGGAGGGGGATTTTAAATGGGGAGAAGGATGGGTGTATAGATGTGGTGGGGTATGTGGATGATACCACTGTTCTGATAGCCGGAGTGGAGGGATTGCGTACGGTGGAAAGTGTGTTGGAGCTTTTCGGGAGGGCATCTGGCATGCGGGTGAACAGAGCAAAATCAAGTTTGCTGGATGTGGGTGCCTGGGTGGGGAGGGAGGCTTAGAGTTGGAGTTTGGGTGGGAAGTAGTGACTAGGCTAAAAATTTGTGGAGTTATATACATGACAGATGTGCGGGAGGCTAGGCAGGTGAATTCGGAGGTGGTGGTGGAGAAGGCAGTAAAAAGGTTAAGGAGTTTACGGGTGGGGGACGTCACCTTACAACAGCGGGCGATAATCGTAAATTCATTAGTTTATAGTAAAGTGTGGAGTATGGCTGTGGTGTATCCACGTACACCACGTACATGAGATTCAGAGGAGGGCATTACGTTATGTTTGGGGTTTCGGGAGGGCTTGGCTAAGCAAGGAGGTGGTGATGTCGAATATACGCAGTGGAGGAGTAGGCCTTTTAGCATTGGGGCCAAGAGTAAAGGCCTTATATGTGAAATAGAGGTTCGGTAGGGAGGAGGGGGAAAGAGGGGTTAGAGTGGGGAAAGTGATGGAGGATGTGCGGAGATGGTGGAGCAGAAAAGAATTAATTGAATGCGAGGATATGCTGAGGTTATTGTTATTGATTAGGGAGGTGGAAAAACTTAGGGTGGGGCGTTTGGTGACGATGAGCAGAAGGCCGGAAATCATACAGGGGGTATCGGTTTATCCCTTGTATGATTGGGGTATGATATGGAATGACTTTCGAAAGCTTAAGTTACTGCCGAGAGTACGGGAGTTTGTATATAGATTTATAATGGGGATATTAGCATCGAAAGCTGTTTTGTGTTCAATGGGATTGGTGAGGGAACAGACCTGCGATCACTGTGGAGAACAGGAAACAGCTTTTCATGCGGTTTATTTCTGTGAAGAGTTTAGGGAGGTACGCGGGGTCTCCATAGAAATGAAAAGGGTGATTATGTATGTAGTGGTGGATTTTCTGTATATTTCCTGGGGGATGAGGGACACGGGACGGGGAAGAATTAGGATTAGGGCAATTGCGGCGGGCATATATAGAATGGTTTGCAGAAACAAACTTATTTACGGGGGACAGTGGCGGGCACGTTTTCCGGAGACCTACTGCAAACATACGGTCAATGGCCTCATTCAGTTGGCGTGTTAATTATACGTAAAGGACTGGCTTCCTTTATAAGCGGGTTGCCATTAGTTTTTCGGAGGGAGAGTGTATGAGGTAAAGGACTTGCGAAGGAATGTGAGGGTCGGGAAGGTATGTACTGCGTGGTGCTGTGTTGACATGTAAGTTTTGTGTGCAAGATTTTGATTAGCCCAAGATTTGTATAAAATAGGTCCTTGTGATTAAAAGAGAGTTATAGAAGTCACTGTCCATGTTAGTCTACCTGTTTTTGCAAAGATAATTTTTCTGGTATGTATTTTCGCAGTTTTTTAATGTAATTTTGTATGGAATTTCTTTCCTCTTAGATGGGGTTTATATTTGTTTTTACATAATTTGTTTTCCATCACTTTTGTAATGTTATTAAGTTTCGTTGCTGATGCAACGTATGCTGTAAAAATCTTGCAGTTGTTGATGCTTTATATGCTTATGCAATTTTGTTTAATGCATATTTTTGTTATAGAGTAATGTTTTCAGATAATTACCAGACTTTGTTCTTAAGTTAAATCTCATAAATAGTTGCATGTATATATAAAGTTACAAATATTTATGTTTGATCACTACTGTGATCAATACGTGTACGAATGATGTGGGTGTATTTATAGATGAGTTTCATGGGGGGTAGGTCCCCCCTCCAACAGTTTTGTGTGTATGTGTCAGATATATTATCATTTTGTATAATGTGTGTCAGTGAATGGTGTGTATGTATTTTGCGTGTTTCAAATTTTTTTTCTCATGCACTTGTGATATAATTCTTCGTAATCTTGTCCAGATCCTGTATTATTGTTGTATTTAATATTTTACACTACCTTGTAATTTATGATGTTTTAAATAAAATATAAAAAAAAACCCGGCCATAGTCGGGAACCGGTTCATTCTTGCAAGAGGCTGGAATATATTCCGAAATATTGTATTTTATCTGTATTATCGAGATGCATGACCATTTTAGAATTAATCCAAGATCTCAGTTCCACACAACGCCACATCCATACACACTCAGATGCACGGAACCATCCATAATACATACACGCCACTCACTAAATTCCGCCCTCTACCCTGAAGTTCGGAACATACCGTTTGGTGCTACCACGGGGGGGGGGAGTCCAGCCCCTCGTTGCCTTACCCCACCCCCAGTTGCAGCAACCTTTGAACAGTAAGACTCCGATAGTTTGCAGGAAAACTATTATCCCAACTTCTACCATATACGAGTTTATTTCAACAAGACGTTCTGTAGATGCCTGCCGCAATTGCTCTGATCCTAACTGATCTCCCGGTTTCCCGCATACCCCACGAGATACAGAGGAAATCAGCCACCATGTACATTATTGCTCTTTGTACCTCACTTGATACTCCGCTAACGTCCAATGTTAAGGCTCGTAAGGTTGAGATACTTCCCCCACTAAGAAAATCGAAAACCCGCGCCAACCACGAACGAATTTTGTCCAAGGTATCACAAAAGTAGACCGCATGAAAAGCTGTTTCTTCTAGACCGCAACGTAAGCAATCCACCTCCCTTACCAAACTCATCCTACGTAAGACCGATTTTGATGCTAAAATCCCCATGACAAATCTGTACACCAATTCACGAACCCTCGGTGCCAACTTAAGTTTACAAAACCCGTTCCATATTTCCCCCAAGTTACAGCGGAAAAACAGACAACTCCTGCACAATTTCCCTACGACAACATATGCTGACCATTTGCCCCACCAGGATCCGTTTCGCATTTCTCAACTTTAACAACAAACGCAACATGTCCTCACACTCGATTAATCCCCTGCCGCTCCACCATTTGCGCATTTCGATCATTACCTGACCCACCCGGATGCCTCTCTCACCACCCGCCCTGACGAACCGCTGCTTTACATAGAGGGCCTTCACCCGTGGCCCCAAAGCCAAGAGACCTAAACCCCCACGACGAACATGAGTCATGACAACCTCCCGACTTAACAAAGCTCTCCAGAAACCCCAAATATAACGTAAGACCCTTCTTTGCAGTTCTTGAATATCCACGTCTCTTAAAGGGTACACCTCAGCCACACCCCATACCTTACTATAAACAAGTGTATTAACCAATACTGCCCTCTGTTGCAATGAGACATCCCCAGCTCTTAACCCCCGAAGCTGACCTAAAGCCTTGTTAACCACCAATTCAGAATTTACTCTTCGTCCCTCCCTCTCATCTGCCATGTACACGATACCACATATTTTAAGCTGCACCACGACTGACCACCCATACCTTTCGCCCAAACTCCCCCCCCCACCCATGTACCCACCTCCAATAATTTCGATTTTGCCCTATTGACGCACATGCCAGTCTCTGCCCCAAAAAACTCAACAATCCATCCCACGGTCTGCAAGTCCTCCTCCCCTTGTAACAAAATCGTGGTATCATCTATGTACCCGATCACACGTGCTGCATGGTCACTGCTTAGCGTTCCACGCCCCAAACCACCATCCACCAATTCATTAAAGGGGTTTTGCATACAAGCAAAAAGCAGCTGGGAGTGGGGGCACCCTTGCCTCAAACCCCTTTCCATACGGACTAGCTGCCCCAATTTACCGTTTACCTGTACCCGTACCATAGCCGAGGCATACAAAGTATCACCCCATCTTACAATCCCCTCTCCAAAACCCTGCTTCAATAAAATGGGCCTCAATAAATCTCTATCAACACAGTCGTAAGCATTTTGCCAGTTAAGCCCGAAGACACCCCCCCCCCTTAACATTTCACCAAAGACTCCCTAATACATACATGTCCTTCCCTCATGCTCCTACCTGGTATGCCTAGCTGTCCCTCGTGAATAACCGACCCCATAGCCTTCCTCATCCTGTTTCCTAAAACTTTTGCAAAGATTTTATAGTCCGAACACATAAGAGATATTGCTCTATATGCACTCAGACCCCTTCCCCCTCCCTTTTTGTGCACCAACACAACTACCCCCATACTTTGTGACATACCTAACCTCCCCTCCGTGAGCATGCAATTCAACACATCAACCAAACAATGCTTAATACTTCCCCAATGCGCCCTATAAAAATCATTCAAAATGCCATCTATACCTAGTGCCTTTCCTATACTCATTCTAAAAATCGCCTCCTCTTCCTCCTCCACTCGCATGGAACTCCCCTACTCCCTGCCATAGCTTTTCACCAAACCAAAGATCAGGAGTACTTGACCTGGCAGGTAACCACCCAAACCCGTGCATACTTCCAATTGCAAGAGGGACATCGCCTGTTGTCTGACCCTAAATTTGCGCAAGACACAACCCGAAGGTTTGTCACCCCATAGCACCTCTTCCATAACTGCTCTGACTAACCGCATTGAAACGTTCATTGTGAATTTCTGCAAGTCGATTACGGAGATGTTCAATGTCGTCATACCTACTACTCCCGCCCCCCACATAGTAATCATTTAGCTGCCCCTCCAGATAGTTTTGTAGCCCAAACCTCCACCTCGCCTCCTCCTTCCCCCGCTTCCTACATTAACTAGCTATTCCGGGTTTGGCGGACGTTTCCCACCATTCCAACAAATATTCACCTGCCCATCGCGTTTCCCAGAGTTTCTTCAACAAATCCTGAAAAGTAGACCCATCCCCCTCCCCCTCCAATAGCCGCACGTTCAGTTTCCAATAACCTGGATAAACCTGGATCATTCCATCCCAGTCCAAGTCCACTAGCACTGCACGGTGCTCTGAAAACCCCATATCAAAGGTTTGTACGTGCCCAACCCGAATTCCTTGTGTTACATAAAGTCTATCCAGACGGGCTGCGTAGCCCCTGCGGACGAACCTGTGCTCCACACCCCACCCACCCCGCCCCACCACGTAATAAATCCCTGCATCCCCCAGCAGACTCCTTAAGAAAGGTAAAACGCACCCTGCTCCCCTTGGCTCAACATCGCCATGGCGGATAACGCATTTCCAATCCCCACCCATGACTGTAATTAAAGGCAAACCCCGAGTGTAAAACGTTAAAGCCTCCCTCACGAAATCTATTTTAACTTTAGAGTTGCTTTCCGCAGGCATATAAACTCCAATAAAATAAACCCTCACTTCACCCCAGTACTCATCTACCCTCACCACCCTCCCACCACCTACCTCCTCCCATCTCAAGACACGCCAAGGGCTGGACTCCTTCATCGCTATAGCTACCCCCACCCTTAAATTTTAAAGAACTGCTAACATACATTCGGTAGCCTTTTAACAGTAACTCTCGCCCAAACTTATAATTGTGTTCTTGAAACATACATCCACAGCATACCTGCGCAAAAACCACTCCATCCATACACTCTTAACCTCCGCCGCAGGCCATTTACATTGATGGTAACACACTTGAATTCACAAAAGGTTTTCCTCTATGTTTGTGGGTCTTTCCCGTTCCCACACGCACATTACACCTTCTTTGACATTTGACTTCCCTAGACCACCCCACCCCCCACGCCCTACCCATATGCTGGGCGCATGCCACAACCCCTTCTGTAAGAGGCGCCTCAGCCACTTTCGACCATAATTTCTTCCCTGGACGCTGTCCCGGTGTCAGGACCTCGTCCATATCCGACACTCCTGCTGTCCATTTGCGGTAACCACCTTCCACACACATCTCACCAGACGAGGCCTCCTGGTGGACTTCCACCACCCCATGCAACCGCGTCATCGTAGTTTCATCCAGGTCCCCCACATTCGGTGAATCCTCCTTCACAAACTCTTGACACTCCGGTGGAACGTTAGGGCCATGCTCTGCCCCATCCAGGAGATCGTGTAGCACATTCTCCAGCAAACTCTCCTGTGGCAACTCCACAGGCTCCCCAAACCCCACAGATGGCGCGGGCACGTTAGTAGTGTCCACCGACAGGGTTGCACACGCCATAGACCGTGTTTCCTCTTGTTATACCTGCTCACTCCAAAGCTTAGTTCCCTGTCCAGTCGAGGGACCAGTCCCGAGATCGAAGGCCTCGGTTTGTAGGCCACAGAAGGTTCCCGGATGCGGACAACCAGGCGTCTGGAGCACTGAGCAGCCATATGGTCATATGAGTTGCATAACCTGCATGTCTTCTGTTGGCCTCTGTTACAAACAAAAACCTGGGTCCTGTAGTTTTCCTGATGAACGTAAGATAGAATTGGCTGTTTTAATGTCATCTTGAGTGTGAAGGAGCCCTCCAGGAGCCCCTCGTATGGGCCCTCCTTCCACACTCCCTTGGTTGCTGCATGCACCGTGCCGTATCTACCAAAAGCTTCCCGAAGATCATACTCCTCCGCCTCGAAAGACACGTTCCTTACTTTGACCCAGGTGACGTATGTGGAGACGTCATGCAGACATACTTCTACAGCTGAATTCACCGCCATTCTTCCCTCTTGGAAAGTTTCCACAATCCTGGAGTAAAAGCTGGTATTTGCGAATTTCAGAAAAATCCACGACATCCCATTGAGAGCTACACCATGTAATTCCTTGTTGGGGATGCCGTAGACGTCGCGAATAATGTTAGGCAACAAGACTTGCATCATTGCACCACTGAGAGAGCCACAGATGAATTCAACTCAGACTGTGTTTACTCTTCTACCCTGACGGACTGCCATCTTGCGTACTGTAGTAAACAGTTCGCCACCAGATGTAAGCAGGAGCAGGCTCAGAGAGCGTCATCCCAGCCAGCAGGTTCCCCTCAAGGAAGGTTCCTTGATGTTGGTGAGGGGCTCTTGATTTAGGGAATTGGATCTGTGCTCCAGTTCCCCGAATTAAGCCTGAATGCCTTCCACATCCCCCCCCAGGCACTGTATAATCCTCCGGGTTTAGCGCTTCCCCCTTGATTATAAGAATAAGAATAAGCCCGCAGGTTGAGAGACGAATGACACTTTATGAACTTGCGGGTTCAACACAAGTTCAGTAATTTTGCAAAATATAAAAAATGGAATGTTACCGATTGAACCAGAGAGCATTGTAAATTATAGTAAGAGCGTTAAGTGGAACCAAGGACACTTCAGTTATGAGCAGAACCTTGGTATATTAAAGTACTATCAGACAAGCATGGAAGATGCAGTGCAAGAAAGGATACAAAGGGGCGGGGTAAACACCAATATGGCAAAAATTGTCATGGAGGAGGAAAAAGAAAGTCGGTATAGCTAAAAAATATTAGGTCTGTCTAGGCCTCACACCCTAGAGGGAGTTGTCTACATGTATGCAATTTAAAAAAATTGCAAAGCCATTTTAGGAAAGTGGTAACCCGAATGTGAAATTCCGGCCTTTTACTCAGAGCAGAGGACGAGGTTAGTCAAGGCAGAGGAAGTGAGCACTTTAAACCTATTGCTGTATAGCACTTGTGGTTTAGCGCTTCTTTTTTATTATAATAATAATAATTTAAACATAATTCGTCGCTCAACCTCTGGGACGAGCGGACGTGAGCTGAGCCTGCCCTCTGCTGTCAGCTGGTGACAACTTGGTTTTCACAAAATGGCGCAGCAGGCAAGAAGAAGGGTAAACACTGTCGGCATAGAAGTGGTGCGTGGGGCTGTGCATGCCCACTCAGCTCAAGTTTTATTACCTGCCATCATCAGGGACACATACGGCATTGCCAACGAATAGCTGTATGGTGTAGCCTTGAACGGGGCATATAGAATTTTTGTGAAATTTCGCAATGCAAGAGTATACGAAGACATAGTCGCCAGATTCCAAGATCTTTGTGTACTAGTGAATCCTGCTGTGACGGTAAGGCTACATGATGTGTCCCGCCATTATACGTGGGTGAAGATCAGGAATGTACCCTTTGAGGCTGATGAGGCAGACCTACGTGCCGTCTTTGAGAAGTTTGGGACTGTTCATATGGCGACATTGGGGAAGTGGAAGGAAGGATCATATTCTGGGATGCCTGAAGGAAGTTTTTCCTTGAAAATGACATTGAGGCATCCCATTCCTTCCTATGTTTACCTAGAAGACTTCAGGACTCATGTAATGGTGACCTACGCGGGGCAACGACGTACCTGTCGCTTATGCGGTGCCTGTGATCACATTGCTGCGCAGTGTGTTCAACGACATGGTACACAGGCGGATGAGCAACATAAGGAGGCATCTGAGGACCTTGCGACGTTGAATTTGGCACGACCTGAGTCGATTTTCTTGAACAAGGCTTGGAGTGTGGAGGTCGAGGAGGCCGCCTTGAGGGAGGAAGAATGTAACTCTTCCGAGAGAGTCATGCACTGCCGGGCAGGCACCGGAGACCAGAGATGTGGTGTCGCTTAGTGAGGACAGGGCCGTGGAGGCTACCACTGATTCAGTTCTCCACGACCTGTTAGGGACCCCAGGAGAGGTTACAGTTGAGGGGCTTGTGGGTGCCCTGGATACTGCTGGGGTTCCAGGTGGTGAGAGGGGGGGGCGTGTCAGGGACCCAGGTTGAAGCTGGGTTGCAGATTGGCACTGTGGTGTCGGAAGTGCACGAGGACGGCTTCTGGGTGGAGGCGGGGAGAAAGGCTCGAGTGTCATGGAAGAGAGCAGCAGTGCCCTCGGATGTGGACGATATGCTCACTCCGGCACACCGTTCGGGCAAAAAGGTTTGGGCTGATGTGGTTGAGCATGGACCTGGGGGGTCCAGGGGCAAGGGGCATGTGAAAGCAGATCACAGAATGGTGATTGGAGATCAAGGGCATATAAAGGGGAAGGGGAATAAAGGTGTTGTAGTACGTAAAGGAAAACCTCCATTGGTAAATTCAAGAGTCTCTCTATAAATGTTAATGGTCTGAGAAATTCTAGGAAGTGTGTATGGTTTCATGAGCTTCTCATTAGGTGTGGTGTAGATGTAGTGTTTGTGCAAGAGCACAACCACAAGCTGGGTTGTATGTTGATGATAGAGGGGTATACTGTATATGCGGCACACTCAACGAGATTGAAAGGAGGAGTGGCTATTTTGGCGAGGGAGGCTAGCCTGTTTACTGTACATCATTGTGAGGAGGGGGGAGGGGAGGGTTATAAGAGTGGATGGGACATGGGGAAGAGATAAGATGTCTTTTGTGTGTGTTTATGGTTCGGCGGAGGGGGACAGTCGAGTAAAGAATGAGTTTGTACGTGAAGTGTTGGTGTATCACTTAAGGTCGCTTCCAGCATTAGCTGTGGTGGGAGGGGACTGGAATTGCGTCATACGCCGCAGGGATGTGGAACCTATGGGAGCAGGATATTGTTCTGGTGTTCTGAGGGACCTGTTAACCGGGGTGGGGTTGGTGGATGTGGAGGGGAGGGGCAGCGTGGGAGGTGCAGCACACCTTTGTGAGGCAGGGATATGCTGCACGGCTGGACAGGATATACGTGACAAGGAAAGCAGTGGTGCGGAGTGTAAGGGTTTTGGATGTGGTTTTTTCTGATCATAGAGGTGTTTTGGTGGATTTGGGATGGGAGGGTCGGCCGAACAGGTATAAGAGTTATTGGAAATTGAATGTTCGGTTGCTTCAAGATGTTGAGAGGAGGGTCCTATTTGCACAATGGTGGAAAGGCTTATGGGAGGGGATGGAAGTCAATGGGGATGTGTTGAGATGGTTGGATGTGACGGCAAAGACGAGGATTCGAGAGTTCTATGTACGACAGGGACGACACGAGAATCAGTTGGCTTATGGGCTTATTAGGTATCTTGAGGGGCAGTTAAGGGAGTATTATGAGAGAGGAAGGGGGGATGGGAGCCCCAGTGGCTGACATAGAGGGAGTGAAGGAATGCCTAATGGAGGTGCAAAACGAGAGGTTTGATGCAGCAAGGGTTTTAGGGGGGTTGGAGGAGGTCATGTGGGGTGATAGACCATCGGCGTGTGTCCTGTGAGGGCAGGGGCGCCGGCGCATTGCAATGGAAATGGTGGGTTTGAGGGTTCTTGAGGACATCGAGAGGTATAGGGAGGGACAAGATTTGGTGACAATGGAGGGGATGGGAGGGTATGTTGATGCTTGGCTTAGCACATTTATGAGGAGTGTGGGTGTGAGAGAGGAGGCTTTAAGAGAGATGGGGGGATGGGTGCAGTGCAAGCTGGACAGGGATGACAGGGAACAGTTACAGGGGCCTATTGTGGAGGAAGAGGTGTGGATGGCTTTAATGAGTATGAGCAGGGGTAAGGTACCGGGAACAGATGGGTTGCCTGCGGAGTTTTACATACAGCATTGGGGAGTATTAAAAGACTTTTTGGTGCAATTATTTAATATCATAAAAGAGATGGGTGCATTGGGACCGTTGCAGGCGACAGCCCTAGTAGTTTTGGTGCCAAAGGGTGAAAGTCAGTGCCCGGTGAGAGATTACCGGATGATATCACTCATGTGCGCAGACTACAAACTTTTTGCAAAATTTTTGGGAAATCGTATAAAGAAAGTCATTGGAAAGGTAATAGTGAGGGGTCAATATGGGATTCCGAGGAGATCAATGTATGAGGGGCATGGGGTTGTTAGAAGGTTTACTGAGGGTTCGTGAGAGGGGGAACGAGGGGTATTGGCGTTGGATTGGAGAATGGCATATGACAGTGTCGAGAGGGAGGCTCTGTGGAGAATCATGGAGCGGCAGGGGTTTGGGGAGGATATTGTAAATTGGGCACGTACTTTATATCAGGGAGCCAGGATGTGTGTACAGATTAATGGGAGGGTGGGGTTGCATGTGAAAATGGGCAGGGGATTGAGGCAGGGATGCCCGTTGTCACAAATATTATTTGCATGTTTACAGAATCCGTTTTATAGGGCATACAAGGTGGGAGTCCCGGTATCATAGGTTATGTAGGTGACACAAATGTCCTAGTGAGTGGGAGGGAGGGATTGGAGGGTCTGGAGAGAGTTATAGATGTTTTTGGGATGGCAACAGGTATGGCAGTGAATGTGCATAAATCAAAGCTAATGAGATTGGGTGAATGGGATGGGTGGGAGGGCGGGGGTGAGGGGGTGAGGTGGTGTGTCGTGGACCGGGTGAAAATTTGTGGAGTTGTGTATATGGGTAATGCTCAGATGGCGAGGGAGGTTAATTCAAAGGGTGTGGTAGATAGAGTATTGGGAAGATTGTCAGGATTGCTGCCGACACATCTTACGCTACACCAGAGGGTCATTGTGGTCAATGTGCTTTTGTAAAGCAAAATATGGCATGTGGCAGCTTTGTACCCTTTGGTGTATGGGGATGTCCGGAGATTGTTGAGCAGAGTTTTCTGTTTTATCTGGGGTTCGGGATGCGATTGGTTGAAAAGGGAGGTGGTAACACTTCTGGTGGCCTTGGGAGGGCTGGGGTTAATTCACTTGGAAAGAAGGTTGAGGTGTGTATATGTGAAACATGGGTTTCTAAGGGTGCAGGGGGAGGGGAGGGTTGGGGATGCTGCAGGGAGATATTTGGAGATGGTGGAAGGGACGAGATTTGTGAGATGGTGGGGAGTTGCTGCGTCTATTGATGATGGTCAGAGATTCGAGCAACATGCAGGTAGGGTCCATGGAGAGGAAGTTATGGCCTAGGGTGGCAGTGGCAATGGAAGGAGTGTACCCGATGTATGTATGGGAAGACATTTGGGGTCGATTAAAAGGGTTACACATCCGGCCGTGCGTGAGGGAGGTAATGCATAGGTTTCTTCACGGAATATTGCCGTCTGGGGTTGTATTACGAAATAGGCAAATAAGGGAGGGTGGGGAGTGTCAGGTTTTTGGCGTAGATGAATCAGCTTTTCATGTAGTTTATTTTTGCAAAAGCCTAGGGGTTGTGCGGGAATGGTTAGGGAAAGTAATCCGGTATGTGGGGGGGGAAAGGGTTGTCGGTTTTGAGAGGGCTCAGTTTAGATGTAGGTGGGGTAGGGGTAAAGGTTCAAAGAGCAGTGGCTTACTTAGTGGTTGATTTCATGTTTATATCATGGGCAATGAGAGACAAAGGGGCGGAGGATCGTAGGATGGCCATAGCAGCATCCTTTTATAGAACAAAGTGTTGCAACAGGGAAATATAGGGTAGGAGGTGGGAGAGGGATTTCTCGGAGGGCTATAGGGACTTTCTTTTGAGGATTTATGGACTTTATAAGCGGTCATGGGCATGAACAGGCTGGCCTTCCCCAGAGGGGGGGGGGGGTTGTGTGTGTTGCAGAGGTCGATTGTGTGTGTGGAATTGTGTGAGGAAAGGATGTTGAGGCGAGTTTTGAGTGTGACACATTAAGAGATGTGATAGGTTTTCTCCAATAGGATTAACGCCAATTGTTTGATAATCTACTGCTTTATTATACATATTGTATGTGATAATATTGATTTACGGTGATGACATTGTAATTTGGAGTTTTACTCTAATAACTGCATGTATTTGCTCCAACTTGTTTCTAGGTGCCTTGCACTGCATAGTGTTGACGCTGTGATCATGCACGGTGTCCAGAGATATGCTGTGATATGTTTGTATTAATGTCTGTGCATTATTGTTCGTCACTGGTGATCTGTAACTTTCAGTTTTGTTCTGAGAGTAAAGAGTTTAATGTACGTCAGATGGTATAAATAAAGTTGGGCAACAGTGGAGTTATAGTTTTTTGTGGTTAGGTGTGTGCTAGGCACAGTCTTTATGTGTCACTTATGTCATGGTTATATTTTATGTTGTACTGTACTGTTGTCAATAGCACTATGTTATGTCCATATAAGCTGTATAGTGCTTGAATGTCATAGTTGAAGCTGTGTTATTGTTTTTTAACGTTTGGAATTGCATGTTTAAATGTGTAGAAGCTACATGTGTTGGGTTTTTGGGACTAAGTTTATACCTATGGCTTTGTAGTAATTTTGTATGTCTGTGACTCTCCTATATCACCATTGTTGTGATACATATTGTTATGTAACTGAAGCATTAGGACTATTACATAAATTAATGTCTTGATCATTGCTGTGTGACATTAGATTAGGTAACATCCATTGTTTGTAGTATGTTAGGTTGTAAATAGTGGGGTGGTTTGATAACCACGGCATTGTTTGTAGGGGGGGGGGGGGGGGGGGAGTGGTAATATGTCTGTGTGTAATATGTTCAGTGCAATGAATTGCATGGTCTGTAGTCGATTATTAAGTACCATTTCGAGGGATGTGTATATAAAAGTATTGTTCATATTGTGTAATTCTGTTGGGTAGCTCCAACAGGTTTGGGTTAAGTGATAGGATGAGGGAACAGAGGGGGAGAGGGGGGTTGTACCCACACGGAGTTGTAAGTGTGGTGTGTACTGTAAGCTGTAGGCAGGATTGTGTTAATTTTATAGCCCTACATGAGTTTTATATATTACATATTTGTATTGTCATGTTTTAAATAAAATATAAAAAAAAATTCCCATGCAGCGTTAAGAGTAAAACTTAGGTGTACATAGCACTTAGAAGGTGCTATGTACACCTAGAAGGTGCTATGTACACCTAGGAAAGTAGGTTCGTTACTTTGGCCAAAGCTCTTTACCGGCATAAAGGTAAGGTCTCTCTGAAAAATAAAAACAGGGTGCACGACGTCATGCAGGGAAGCTATAAATTTTGCAAGGCCTGGAAAGCAACACATCTGGAAGCAAATGATAGTTTCATTCCTTTCGAAGAGTTTCCGGCGTTAGGAACCTCAAGGCAACCTATTAGGTTACCAACCTGACGTTGGAACAGGACCAGTCACCAACTATTGAAGGCAAAGTTAAAAACTATCGCCTGGCAGGTTAGTAGAAGAACAAACTAAGTTCTGAGCGTTATAAATCTTGTGAACCAGCCTGTAGAAGGAATCTAGAAAGAATTTGGTATGTAAAGAAGTGCCATAAATTTTAATTTATTAAAAGTGTCCTAATCGTCAGGACATCATGGTTCTATGGATGACACTAATAGAAATTTCCTATTAAAGACTAATTGCCGCTGATGTGAACAGTGTCTTCTACAGTCCGATATTCTGTATAAATAATGCTGAGGTAAGTATATCGGTCCTTACAAGTGCAGAAGTGTGCGTTAACCTGCAATACAAGAGAAATAACCAGAAATGTTTAATAAAAGCTTTTCAAAAAGTCAGTTATGTTGCATAAAGTTTAATTTCTCACACTTGAGTGGCAGTAGTGGTGTACGTATATTGACTGATGACGTAAGATGTATGGGTGATCGTCACGTGGTCTACTGAGACTTCTATCACTATCCTGAAGTTAGACTTCACTTCAGTCATTGTCACTGATGTCGGTCTCAAGACTATCGTGGTCTGGAGGGCAACACGTTCGTCCACTTTTATGGCTACAACCTAGAAATGTGCAAAGTAAAAATATATGAACGAAGATACTTAATCTAGAGGTATGCCCACGAAAATCAACTTACCACGCGAGTACCAGCAGTGACAGTCTGCACGTTGAATGAAGTGAGGGGTCACTGTCAGGGTGTTCAAAGCCTGGTCAGTGAGTGTTACGAAGCGGCCGATCGTCACAACCTGGGTCACTGCTGGAGTAATTACAAAGCCCACTCAGTTAACTTTTCCAGCCACAGACGCTCTGGGAACACTGCTAACCTGGCCAAAGGTGATGCTGGCACCTGCACTACTTAATTAAAACTTGATTGCCGCTGTCACCACCGACGAATGGGGCACCAGTACCACTCTGAATAAACCTGGAATCGCTGAAGTTTGTGAAACTATCCCTGAATCTGGTACCGATTGATGTAACCCTTTGTGCATCGCTACAATCCAAGATCCCACCGTAGGTGAAGCCAGTACCAGTTAAGTCCCTGTCCAAGAAACCACCAGCACTAATTTGACGAAGGATGTTGCTTGTTGGAAGAGCGCGCCCGCGCGCGCGCGCGCGCGTGCGCGAGAGAGAGAGAGAGAGAGAGAGAGAGAGAGAGAGAGTTTTGGTGTATATACATTTTCAATAAGTCTCACACCTTCCTCACTCATATCTTTCAAGAAGTGGGCGTCTGATGTTGATATAAGTTCTTGAAGCAAGGTATTTGAGTTCGTCTCCTCTTCGAATTAAACCTGACTGCTTATTTATTCCCCAGACTCTGATTCTCAGTGATCTATTGAT
>NC_091295.1:44429188-44431688 GCF_038502225.1 Cherax quadricarinatus
TGTTATTCCTCCTTGCCCTATACACGAAATCACAGCTTCCCTATCTTCATAAACATTTAACAATTCCTCAAAATATTCCCTCCATCTTCCCAATACCTCTAACTCTCCATTTAATAACTCTCCTCTCCTATTTTTAACTGACAAATCCATTTGTTCTCTAGGCTTTCTTAACTTGTTAATCTCACTCCAAAACTTTTTCTTATTTTCAACAAAATTTGTTGATAACATCTCACCCCCTCTCTCATTTGCTCTCTTTTTACATTGCTTCACCACTCTCTTAACTTCTCTCTTTTTCTCCATATACTCTTCCCTCCTTGCATCACTTCTACTTTGTAAAAACTTCTCATATGCTAACTTTTTCTCCCTTACTACTCTCTTTACATCATCATTCCACCAATCGCTCCTCTTCCCTCCTGCACCCACTTTCCTGTAACCACAAACTTCTGCTGAACACTCTAACACTACATTTTTAAACCTACCCCATACCTCTTCGACCCCATTGCCTATGCTCTCATTAGCCCATCTATCCTCCAATAGCTGTTTATATCTTACCCTAACTGCCTCCTCTTTTAGTTTATAAACCTTCACCTCTCTCTTCCCTGATGCTTCTATTCTCCTTGTATCCCATCTACCTTTTACTCTCAGTGTAGCTACAACTAGAAAGTGATCTGATATATCTGTGGCCCCTCTATAAACATGTACATCCTGAAGTCTACTCAACAGTCTTTTATCTACCAATACATAATCCAACAAACTACTGTCATTTCGCCCTACATCATATCTTGTATACTTATTTATCCTCTTTTTCTTAAAATATGTATTACCTATAACTAAACCCCTTTCTATACAAAGTTCAATCAAAGGGCTCCCATTATCATTTACACCTGGCACCCCAAACTTACCTACCACACCCTCTCTAAAAGTTTCTCCTACTTTAGCATTCAAGTCCCCTACCACAATTACTCTCTCACTTGGTTCAAAGGCTCCTATACATTCACTTAACATCTCCCAAAATCTCTCTCTCTCCTCTGCATTCCTCTCTTCTCCAGGTGCATACACGCTTATTATGACCCACTTCTCGCATCCAACCTTTACTTTAATCCACATAATTCTTGAATTTACACATTCATATTCTCTTTTCTCCTTCCATAACTGATCATTTAACATTACTGCTACCCCTTCCTTTGCTCTAACTCTCTCAGATACTCCAGATTTAATCCCATTTATTTCCCCCCACTGAAACTCTCCTACCCCCTTCAGCTTTGTTTCGCTTAGGGCCAGGACATCCAACTTCTTTTCATTCATAACATCAGCAATCATCTGTTTCTTGTCATCCGCACTACATCCACGCACATTTAAGCAACCCAGTTTTATAAAGTTTTTCTTCTTCTCTTTTTTAGTAATTGTATACAGGAGAAGGGGTTACTAGCCCATTGCTCCCGGCATTTTAGTCGCCTCATACGACACGCATGGCTTACGGAGGAAAGATTCTTTTCCACTTCCCCATGGACAATAGAAGAAATAAAAAGAACAAGAGCTATTTAGAAAAAGGAGAAAAACCTAGATGTATGTATATATATATGCATGTGCGTGTCTGTGAAGTGTGACCAAAGTGTAAGTAGGAGTAGCAAGATATCCCTGTTATCTAGCGTGTTTATGAGACAGAAAAAGAAACCAGCAATCCTACCATCATGCAAAAAGTTACAGGTTTCTGTTTCACAGTCATCTGGCAGGACGGCAGTACTTCCCTGGGTGGTTGCTGTCTACCAACCTACTATATATATATATATATATATATATATATATATATATATATATATATATATATATATATATATATATATATATATATATATATGTATGTATATATATATATATATATATAAATATGTGTATATATATATATATATACATATATATATATGTATATATTATATATATATATAAATATATGTATATATATATATATATATATATATATATATATATATATATATATATATACATATATATATATATATATATATATATATATATATATATATATATATATATATATATATATATATACGTATATATACATATATATATATATATATATATATACGTATATATATATATATATATATATATATATATATATATATATATATATATATATATATATATATATATATATATATATATATATATATATATATATATGTATATGTATATATATATATATATATATGTATATATATATATATATATATATATGTATATATATATATATATATATATATATATATATATATATATATATATATATATAAATATGTGTATATATATATATATATACATATATATATATATGTATATATTATATATATATATAAATATATATATATATATATATATATATATATATATATATATATATATATGTATATATACATATATATATATATATATATATATATATATATATATATATATATATATATATATATATATATAT
>NC_091295.1:44439188-44461688 GCF_038502225.1 Cherax quadricarinatus
CAGGGGAGGGGCCCCCATCGCCTGAGGGACGGGTGGACGTGGAAGAGTCTACCCAGGAGAAGTTGCTGGATGCGGTGCTGAAGGAGTTCTTCGACGAGACGGTGGCCGGGGAGGATGGTCCTGAGAAGTCAAGTGAGATACAGCTGATGGTTGAGCAGCAGGAACAGGTGAAGGGTTCGAGGAATGCCAGAGAGGACATGGAAGTGGTGGTAGAAGTCCATCAGGAGGATGTGCAGGAAGTAGATTTGTGTGTGAGTGAGAGCTCACGAAAAAGGACTGCGGGTGCTTTTGACCTCGATGAGGTTTTAACACCTGGGCAGAGACCCGGGAAGAAGTCATGGGTAGTTGTAGGGGAAAAGGTAGGCAGGGGAGGGGGTGTACCGGGGAAGATCAGTGGGGGGGGGGCAAGGAGGGGCTGGAGGCCAGGTTAGAAAAAAGGATAAAAATGGTACAGGTACTGAGAAAGGTGAAGTGAGTAAGATACAGCGGCATAGGGGTAAGCCCCCTCTTCTAGCAAATTCAAGTGTGTCACAATAAATGTCAATGGGCTTAAATCTGAGGTAAAAAGGGTTTGGTTAGAGTGGTTTTTACGAAGGTTTGATGTGGATGTATGTTTTTTGCAGGAGCATAACCATAGGTTAGGGAGTGAATTGAGTTTGAGGGGTTATAAAATGTTTGTCAGTAATGTTTTGCAATTAAAAGGAGGGGTAGCAGTAGCTGTAAAGGAGACCAGCCCATTGCGTGTCATGGGTTGGGAGGAGGGGGGAGGGGGGAGGGTTGTAAGGGTAGATGGGCACTGGGGGGTGAGGAGAGTATGTTTCATTGGTGTATATATGCCAGCATGTAACAATGTTAGAGTTAAAGTTGATTTTGTACGTGATGTTTTGATGTATTATTTGCGGGGTTTACCTTCCATAACTGTAATTGGAGGTGATTGGAACTGTGTGATTAGGTATGGGGATGTGACGCCGAGGGGGGCAGGATGTGTTTTGGGTGCACTACGGGATGTGTTGAGGGATGTAGGTGTTGTAGATGTGGTGGGCAGGGGGGAGTATGGGGTGGAGCACACGTTTATTCGTGGGAATTATGGGGCGAGGTTAGATAGGATATATGTGATGCAGGGGATTGGTGTGGAGAGAGTGAGGGCTTTTGATGTCGGTTTTTCGGATCATAGGGCGGTGATAGCTGATCTGCGGGTGGATGGTATAGTTCGCATATATGCTGGGTATTGGAAATTGAATGTGAGGCTTCTGCAGGAGGGGGATGAAGGCTCATCCTTTGAGGAATGGTGGAGACATTGCTGGGAGGGTAGGGATGGTGGGATGGATTTGCTTGACTGGTGGGAGATGCGAGCAAAGACAGCAATAGCAGAGTTTTTTAGGATACGTGGAAAGGAACAGGCAAGGTGGAGATATGGTTTGCAAAACTACCTGGAGGGACAGCTGAATGCTGTTTATGACGGGGGGGGGAAGGGAAGATGTGCGAGGTGAGGTGGATGGCTTAAGGAGTAGGATTGAAGGATTACATAATGAAAGGTTTAACGCGATTAGAGTTAGGGCAGGATTAGAGGAGGTGTTAAAGGGTGATCGACCATCAGGTTATGTCCTAAGAAAATTTAGGGAAAGGCAGATGGTGACTACCATAGCGCATCTAGTGGTCGCTGATGGGGGGGGGGTTATGTGGTGGGTCAAGGTCTTACTGATACAGATGATATTAGTGGTTATGCTGATTATTGGTTTAGGGAGAAATGGAGGAGGAACAAGGAAGTTGTCAGTGAGGAGGTATTTGGGGTTATGCAGAATACTATTGTATTGGGACAAGAGGAACAGGAAATGCTGGAGGGTAGTATTAGTGAGGAGGAGGTGGGGGAGGCGGTTTACGGGATGAGTCAGGGTAAGACGCCGGGCATTGATGGAATACCGAATGATTTTTATAGAGTTTATTGGGAATGCATTAGGTATGGGTTAGTGGAAGTCTTGAATCATATGTGGAGCAGTGGGAGGATGGGGAAGACCCAGAAAACAGGGATCGTTGTGTTGGTGCCGAAGAAGAAGGATGGGAAAGTATTGAATGATTATAGAGCAATATCCTTAATGTGTGCAGATTATAAAATTTATGCTAAAATTCTGGGCAATAGACTGAAGAAGGTTCTAGGATCAGTGGTACATGGGGGACAGTTTGGCATTCCGGGAAGAAGTATGAGGGACGGGCATAGTCAAATAAGGGATTTTATTGAGGACTGCACCGGAGGGGGAATACTTGGATTAGATTGGGCTAATGCGTATGATTGTGTGAATAGGGATTTCTTAAAAGTTTGTTTGGAACAGCTGGGTTTGGGGGAGAAGGTGGTGAGATGGGTGCAAACCTTGTATGAGGGAGCAGTTATTAGGGTACAGGTTAATGGTAAGTTGGGGGACCCAGTACTGATGGAGAGAGGTTTGAGGCAGGGCTGTCCACTCTCTCAGTTATTGTTTGCCTGCGTACAGAATCCATTTTATGGGCTGGTGGATGAGGTGATGATTGAACATGGGATTAGGGGGGGTGGGACGGGGGGGATTGTGGGGTACGTAGATGATACTACCGTGCTGGTAAGGCATGAGGAAGATCTAAGGAAAGTTGGTGGAATCATTCAGATTTTTGGGGACGCCACGGGTATGAGAGTTAATTTAATGAAGTCGAGACTATTAGAGGTGGGGGATTGGGTGGGAGGGGGCTTGGGGGAGGGGTTGGGATGGTCAGTAGTGGACAGAATTAAGGTTTGTGGAATATGGTACATGGCGGAAGTGCAGGAAAGTAGGAAGATAAATTCGGAATTAGTTACGAGCAGGGTTTTGGGTAGGCTAGGAGGCTTAAGGGCTAGGGATGTAACATTACAGCAGAGAGTTTTAGTGGTCAACTCTCTGGTTTACAGTAAGGTGTGGGGAGTGGCTGAGGTGTTCCCTTTAAGAGCAGAGGATATTGCAGAAATCCAGAGGAAGGTTCTAAGGTATGTGTGGGGGTTTGGGAGGGCATGGTTGAGCAAGGACGTGGTGATGACGGAGGGGAGACGTGGGGGTCTTGGCCTGATGTCATTGGGTCATAGAGTAATGGCTTTATATATTAAACAAAGATATATTCGGACTGGGGGGAATAGAGGAGTCAGGGTAGGTAGGGTAATGGAGGATGCACGAAGATGGTGGTGTGGAAGGGATTTGAGGTATTGTGAGGATATGTTGAGGGTTTTATTACATGTTAAACAGGTGTCCACGTTAAAGGTCAAACGAATGGTGGGTGCTGTGGTAGGCAAGGGTGTCTTACAGGGACTTGCTGTATATCCAACATATGACTGGATAAGCATATGGAGGAAGTTTGGGTTGCTTAGAATACCAGCGAGGGTACGAGAGTTAGTATATCGTTTTCTGATGGGAATATTGGCCTCTAGGGATGTGTTATATAAAATGGGTCTTGTGAGAGAGGACTCATGCTTGCATTGTGGGGACATCGAAACGGCCTTTCATGCGGTATATTTTTGTCCCTCTTTGGAGGGGGTGAGGTTATGGATGGTGAGAGTTATCAGATTTTGGGGGGGGGGGTGCAAGGGCCATTCCTACGGGCCTTAATGTTGGATGTAACTGGGGTGCCGGGTGATGTGGGTAGAGCCTTAATGTATGTTATGACGGATTATTTACATGTATCTTGGGGGATGAGGGAGGTTAGGGGAGAGTTGAGGATAAAAGCGTTAGCAGCGAGATTTTATAGAACTATGTGTAGGAATAGGCAAGTCTATGGTGGGAGGTGGGTAGTTAGTTTTGCGGAGGGTTACCGGAATCTCACTGTGGGGGGCCTTCTCCTCATGAACCCAGGGGGCGGGCAAAGGGTTGGTCTCCTACCGGGGGATGCATGAGGGTGGGTTGGTTTAGGCTTCTTTGTAGTGTGGATGGTGGGAGGGTTATGAATAGAGTGGAAGGGTGATGAATGAGGATTTGGAATCTATGGTTATGTTCACTGCATACAGGATAACCTTAAAAACCATGATGACTAAACCTTGGGATCTCGGGTTTAGAGCAGAATGATGTTAAGATAAGCACACAAGTTAACTTGATCGTTGTATAACTTATGTTTGTGAAGTGCTGTCACCCTGCACAGTTGCTTTGTGGGAAAAATTTTCTGCTATGTTTTATATATGAAATCATGATCTTTGGTTTAGTCAATTTTATAATCACATATAATGACACCTTTTTCTATGTACCTAATCATGTTATGTAATGATATATGAATTATAATGGATAGTGAGGTATTAGGTTAGGAGTGGGCAATTTTATTGTGTGATGCCCTTAATGGGGTTTCTATGAGATTGTAAACTGGTTTTGTTCAATGGTGTTATTGGGGAAAAAACAAGGATGGAACATGTACGAACTTGTATGTCAATATTTTTAATTATGACTACTGTATGTGCATGAGGAATTTTTATTCCCATGATAATGCTCAGTATAATAACATTGATAATAGGGAAAAGGGGGGGGGGGCGCAGTATGGGCCGGCACGAAGTAAGTGCGGCGAGTCTTTAGACAATGAGAATTATAATTATATGCTAATTATTTGTTTATATATTATCTTTTAGACTGTTTATATATAAAAAAAAAAAAAAATCAGCAATGATGTACTAGTGTTTCAAATAGGGAGATAAGGTTTTTTATGTCCTGTAACTAGACAGTTTTGATACCTTATGTTAGGATTTTGTTAGTTGTATGGGTTGTACTTGCGTATATAATGTTATGTCTTTTACTTGAGGGTGTTTCCTGCCCAGTGTTTATGTGAGGAGTTTCATTGTGAGATGTATCAATGTAATGTTTATTGTAGGCTTAGGTTTGCATAATGTTAAAATTAATGTTCTGTATAATTTTAATTTTTGTATGTTAAATAATATTTATTGTGCACTTTGTGCAAGGGGTCTAATTGTACAGAGTTGTGGGGGATTTATGTGGACACAGACATAAAATTTTTGAGTTTTTGGTTTTGCTAATTTTTTTTTGTTCGGTGCTGGAGCTCTCTCGCTCTTTATTATGTTAAGAGATTCCTGCTATTTGCGGGAAGTATTAATGTGGTATGTCTTTGCAATTTTATTGTAGGGTTAGGTTAGCCTTTGTTTAATTATTGTAATGTATAATTTTATCCTTCGTATGCTGCATCATATCATCTGTGTACTTTGTGCAAGGAGGTTTTACTGTACTGTATAATAGGCATGATTTGTAGGTTTAGAATTTGTTGATGTTTTTTCTGAGCAGGTGTTATCCTGTTCGTTTCATTGTTCGGTGATGGTATATTCTTTAATACAATATGAATGTAACACTTGTGGTATGCTATGGGGTTAATGGTAGGTCATTGTATTTTCAAACGGTTAATAATTGTGTTCTTTTATTTATTTATATCTTGTACTGTGTCCTTTTAAATAAAATATAAAAAAAAATCCCTACACTTCCTTGGATCTAACAAGACTGCCTCATATTGTTCGTGTTCGCTTTACAGGCTTAGCTCTTTTAATTTCTAATATTACCGAGTTTCATTTTGATACTCGAGTCTTCACGTCCCCAAACTGGAGATAAACGCAATCTCTAACTTACAGTAATCATGAAGAAACATTAAACCGTTCATAATACAGCTCCAGGGAATGGGGCGTAATTCTAAATATTACTCTTCGGATGCCTTTAAAATAAAGGATAGTGGGAATAGCAAGTTGAAACTGACACTACTAGAGAACAGGACGGGTTTAGGAACAAGAATGGGGAAGTGGTAGCTATCATTAAGATAATTTACCAATGCCCAATTAAAGTCTGGCGGCAGAGACAGATAAATACTTGTAAGCAAGAGAGTCTACATGGGCTGGAGTCCATGTATTTATACAAAGGGTGAAGGGGGGGGGGTTAAGGAAAAAAACAGAAAACTAAAAATCTATGGGACTCTCCGAAGATAATGTTGGTAATATAAATTTATTAATAATTATCGTTATCGGAAGGGGTGTATTAACTCTAGTTTTATACCAAGGTCTTATAATACAATACAGATTTGAGGCCCAGTTAGGATTTTTTCTTCCTGTTTCAGTAAAGCGCAATTTTCAATAATTTTTACCACCTCCCTCCCCCTCAAATATTACAAAACCAAGGGGACACCCTCAAGGTTCCTTGCTTTTCCCACATCAGTTTTGAAAGAATCACTAAAGCAATCAACTGATATTCAAGGCATAAAGTTTTAGAGGAGCGTAATATTTTACTACCATAGATTAACCATCAGGGATACCATTATGCCACTTTCATTTGATCCCCATTGCAATATTCTTTGGACAAAAAAAGTATTTAGATGTGAAAGTAAATTTTAAGAGTAAAAACACCTAAAAGAACTAAGCAAAAAGCCAATAAAAAATGGAAGAAATTTTCCTGCCGTGAATGTCTTTCCAACATTAGAAGTTTTTGTTGGGTTTGAAGTTTGGAGGGGCGGAGGTTGAGGGTGAATAACGGTAGTTTGCCAATCATGATAACAGCTGTACTAGACATCAGAATATATTCGCTGCCTGACCACGGTGGAGTGCGGTTGTGCTCTGCACCCCTCTGCTGTCTTCAGGCGAGCTACCACAGTACATCAACAACCATTGAGTAGTGAGGACGTGCGCTGCTCATTTTGGGATATCAAAATGGCTGAACATACAGTAAGGAGAGTAAATACTATCTGCATAGAGCTGGTTCGTGGTACATTAAGTGGAGATACGATGAACGTACTTCTCCCTAACATCATCAGGGACACATATGGTATCCCCAACGAGGAATTATATGGCGTCGCTCTTAATGGTTTGACAAGAATCTTCGTGAAATTTCTAAGAGCCGGCTTCTACACAAGAATTGTCGAGCAGTACCAGGAACAACGAATGAGTGTGAATTCAGCGATGGATGTTGTGTTACATGATGTTTCTAAGTACTTCACATGGGTGAAGGTACGGAATGTACCCTTCGAGGCTACGGCGTATGGACTACAGGAGTTTTTTAGCAGTTATGGGACAGTGCATTCTGCAACCATGGGGGTATGGAGGGATGGTCCGTATGAAGGAATGCCGGAAGGTTCTTACACCCTTTAAATGTCTTTAACTTAACAAGGCCTATACCATCCTATGTAACGATGACCGGTTGTAGAACACAGGTTTATGTGTACTATGCGGGTCAGAGAAAAACATGTCGTCTGTGTAGCTCTTATGAGCACATGGCAGCCCAGTGTCCTAGGAGGCAGGCTCCTCGAATTCTGGAAACGCCGATTGTGATTCAACAGTCGTGTGATTTGGTGCCTGGCTCTGTTGCCTCGGGAGGCCGGAGGCCTGATCTCTGGAGCGAGGAGGTCGACCGGGAGGTGGCGGAGGCGGAGACGTGTATCACTCTCCCAGGGGAGTCGGGGGAGTCAAAGGTGATACCTGAGGAGTCTTTTGTCCAGGAAGCTTCGACTCAGGAGGGTTTACTGGCAGATGTGATCAAGGATTTTTTGGATGGGGAGCCCGGTGCAGAAGGTGTCCTCAGTTTATGTGAAGTTGGAGCGCTGGAGGGACAACAATTTGTGGAGAAAGACTTGAGTAAGAAAAGGCTGGAGCATGTGGTGGCCGTGGAGGTACACCAGGAGGATTCGTCTGAGGGTGAGATGTGTGTAAGTGGAAGTTCTAGGAAAAGAACTGCGGCATCAGAGATAGACGAGGTTATTACCCCGGGGCAGAGGCCGGGGAAGAAGTCATGAGCAGCGGTTGAGCCGATGACACATAGTGGTAGAGGTGCGCCTGAGTTGCACAGTGGGAGAGGGAGGGGGAAGGTGACTGCACAGGATAACTCGAGTGGTAAGGGAATACGTAATGTGAAAAGTGCGGCGAGTAAATCCCAGCGGCATAGGGGAAAGCCGCCCCTTCTATAATTTTCAGAAGTGTCACGCTTAATGTTAATGGACTTAAGACTGAGGTTAAGAAAGTTTGGTTGGAGTGGTTTTTACGGCGGTTTGATGTAGACATTTGCTTTTTGCAAGAGCATAATCATAGGGCTGGTTGTGTGTTGAGGTTAAAAGGATATCGGATGTATGTTACCAGTGGTTTGCAATTGAAAGGTGGGGTAGCAGTGGCGATAGAGGAGACCAGCCCCTTGCGTGTCATCGGCTGGGAAGAGGGGGGGGTGGGAGGGTTGAGGGTGGATGGTGTCTGGGGCGAGAGTCGAGCAAGTTTCGTAGGAGTTTACATGCCAGCAACTAGTAATATCAGGGTAAAAGTAGATTTTGTCAGGGAGGTACTGATGTATCACTTGAGAGGTTTGCCTGCTATAACAGTAATTGGAGGTGATTGGAATTGTGTGATTCGGAGTGGTGATGACGAACCGAGAGGGGCGGGTTGTGTGTTGAGTGTTCTGAGGGATGTATTGCGAGATATTGGGGTTGTTGATCTGGTGGGGAGGGGAGGATACCTAGTGGAGCACACGTTCGTCCGTAGGGTATATGAAGCGCGATTGGACAGAATCTATATTAAGCAGGGAATAGACGTTGTGAGGGTGCAAACCCTTGACGTGGGGTTTTCTGATCACAGGGCGGTAATAGCAGATTTGATGTGGGATGGAGTGGTGCATATTTATTCTGGGTACTGGAAATTAAATGTAAGGCTTCTTAAGGAGGAGGGGGAGGGGCCTTTTTTCAGTAATTGGTGGTTGCATTTTTAGGAGGCTAGGGACAGGGAGATAGATCTGTTAGATTGGTGGGAAATGCAGGCCAAACCTGGAATAGCGAATTTTTTTTAAGGTAAGGGGACGAGAAGAGGCGAGGTGGCGTTTTGGGTTGCAAAATTATCTGGAGGGACAGTTGCAAGACTGTTATGTTGGAGGAAGTGGTAGGAGGGATGATATGGACAGCCTGCGGAGTAGAATAGCTGAATTACACAATGATAGGCTTGATGCAATTAGGGTTAGAGCGGGGTTAGAGGAAGTATTGTGGGGTGATAAGCCGTCCGGGTTTGTTTTACGTAAATTTCGGGACCGACAGAGAGTAACCACCATTCTACAATTGGAGACAAGCCCTGGGGTGGGAGGGTATCCAGAGGGTCGGGTCCTATCCAACACGGAAAGTACGAGTCTCTATTCTGATAGTTGGTTTAGGGAGAAATGGAGTTGGAGGGAGGGGGGCTCCTGGGAGGGTATTTTTGAAGGGGGGTTCCATAGTGTTTTAAGTGAGAAGGATAGTGGAATTAGAGGTTGGTATAAGTGAGGTTGAGGTGGAAGAGGCAGTTTTCGGGATGAGTACGGGGAAAACGCCGGGAATAGACGGTATACCAAATGATTTTTATAGAGCACATTGGGGGTGTATTAGGCAGTGTTTTGTTAGGGTATTGGATCATATGTTAACTAGTGGGAAGTTGGGCACATCGCAAAGTACGGGTGTTATAGTTTTGGTGCCAAAGCTGAGGGGGGAAAGAGAGTCGAGTTCTTACCGAGCAATATCTCTGATGTGCACAGATTAAAAGGTTTTTGCAAAAATTTTGGGTAACAGATTGAAGAAGGTCATGGGGTCGGTGTTACATGGGGGACAGTTTGGTATCCCTGGGAGGAGTATGCGGGTAGGTCATGGACGTATTCGGGATTTCCTTGAGGGTAGTAGTAAGGGAGGTATTCTAGGTCTGGATTGGGAGAAAGCTTATGATTATGTGGATAGGGAATTTTTGATTGAGAGTATGGTGAGAATGGGTTTTGGAGGGAGGGTGGTTAGATGGGTGAGGACATTGTATGCGAATGCATCAATGAGAGTACAGGTAAATGGTAGGTTGGGTAGTTCTGTAAGCATGGGGAGGGGTTTAAGGAAGGGGTGTCCACTCTCCCAAATTCTCTTTGCGTACATGCAGAATCCTTTCTATGTTCTGGTTGATGGTGGGATGGGAAGAATGGGGGAGAGTGGAGGCTTTTGTGGGAATATTGTTGGTTATGTAGATGATACAATTGTTTTACTTAATGAGATAGAAGACTTAAGTAAAGTGGGAAGGGTAATTGAGATTTTTGGGAATGCTACTGGGATGAGAGTCAATAAACAGAAATCACGGTTGCTGGAGGTAGGAGCTTGGGTAGGCGGGACATTGGGGAAGGATTTTGGCTGGATAACTGTAGAAAGGCTAAAGATTTGTGGGATTTTGTATTTGGCAGATGTACAGGAGAGCAGAAGGGTTAATTCAGAAATGGTAATGGACAGAGCTTTGAGTAGGCTCCGGAGTTTAAGGGCCGGGGATGTAACCTTGCATCAAAGGGTTGTGGTGGTAAATACGCTGATTTATAGTAAGGTGTGGGGAGTGGCGGAAATTTATCCCTTACGAAGTCAGGAAATTATGGAATTACAAAGAGTCTTAAGGTATGTGTGGGGTTTTGGGAGGGCGTGGTTGGGCAAAGATGTGGTAATGACTGCGGTAAGACAGGGAGGATTGGGATTGTTGGCATTAGGATCTAGGGTGAAGGCACTGTATGTGAAGCAGAGGTATATTCGGGCAGGGGGGGAAAGGGGTCTTCGGGTGGGGGAGGTGATGGGGGATATCCGCAAATGGTGGGGTGGCAAGGACTTAGTCGAGTGTGAGGATATGTTGAGGTTTATGTTAAAGGTACGAAATGTTAAAAAACTCAAGGTAAAACGGTTAGTGGGTGTGGGTCGTCGTCAGGAATCAATGCAAGGGATGGCAGTGTATCCCACATATGATTGGCGAGTGATATGGGTGGAATTTAGTAAATTAAGAATACAGGCAAGAGCGAGGGAATTAGTATATAGATTTCTTATGGGGACGTTAGCATCGAAAGAGGTGCTAAGACAAATGGGTTTTGTGAGAGAGGCGTCATGCAGTTTTTGTGGGGAAGTTGAAACGGCTTTCCATGTGGTATATTTTTGTTCTGAATTGGAGGTGGTAAGGTTGTGGTTGAAGAGGGTTTTCTTGTTATTGGGGGGGGGGGACAGATATCACCCCTTAGGGCTTTAATGTTAGATATAGGAGGGGTGCCCAAAGAGGTGGGAAGGGCCATTAGATACGTAATAGTTGATTACTTGTATATTTCTTGGGGGATGAGGGAGGTGGAGAGAAATATTAGGATAAAGGCGTTAACGGCGTGTTTTTATAGGACAGCGTGTAGGAATAAACTATATGGGGGAAGGTGGGTAACTAGTTTTCCGGAGGGATATCGTGAACTAACTGTTGAACGTCTACTCCGTTTGGCGACGGGGTGAGGAGCAAGGGGTTGGTCTCTTCAGTGGTGTGTCCTCTTGGTGTGATTGGAAGCCTGATGAGGAAGGTAGATTGGTTGGCAAGGTGGTTGATGTGGGTAAAGTTTATTTGCAGGGAGCCGTCGGGGGCACCGGGGTATTTGACCTTATGATTTTGTCAACAGTTGTATGTGACCTTCTGTTTTCCGTTTTTGTTATCAGAACCATTTTGCATAGGGGGTTTATATTTATATGTAGATGTGAGGATATGTTTTATACTTTTGAATATGTTGATCGAGTTATCCTTGTCATACGTATCTTTTTATATCATATTGAAGGTGTACATTATAAACTATGTACGAAAATATATAAGTATTTTTCTGGGGTTTATATATACCCTTCATTTTGTATGAAAGGTCATATTAATAAATTGAGTTTAATCGGTAACATTAACTTTGTGCGTGTGTGTGTAGGTGTGTTTGTGAGAACCAATGTCTTAGGTATAGTTCTCTTATTGAATGTAATATATTTTTATTTTATTTGGTGACTAGTCATTTAGCGTTATATTTCTATGTATAATCCAGTTTGTTCTGTCCGAACGCGTGCACACACACGTATGTGTGTATGCATGTGTATATGCATACATATATATATGATTGTAGGACTTATTCATACATGTTTTATAATATTTCCGACTGATTGTTTGGAAGTCGGTATGTTTCTTCTCTTTTTTTCATAAACTGGGTGGGTTATTTTCAGTAGAATTTTGTTATATTTAAGTGTTAAAATGTATTTTGTGTGTACCAGACATTGTCTGCCACTTCTGTTATGGATGTTACATATTTAGTTTAGGTCCAGTTTATTTAGTGATAAGTCTTTTTGCGTATTTCTTTCTAGTATAATCTAGTCTGTTCGGGAAGAAAGCATGGTTACATACATGTAGGTGTATATGTGCATGTGTATGTACATACATAGACATTATAGGATTTATTCCTACATGTTTCATAATAGACTCCGACGTTCTGTAATGTAGTCGGTATGTTTTACTACGGGAGAATTTCGCTATATCAATGTTAAAATGTTTTTTGTTTGTTTTTGTGTGTACTGACATTGTCTGCCACGGTTTTTTGATTTGCTATAAATAACAAAGTGGAAAATAAATGCATATTGTAGGCTTGGTGCGTCTTTGTTAATAATAATAATAACAATGCATATTGTAATTTAGTTTTGTGTAATCTTGCTTAACATAGGTGCATGGGATATAATGCATAGAGGATGAGGGACAGTTTGTGTCAGCTCAGAGTTAAATGTCTGTATGCTTTTGACAATGAAATTGATAATTCTGTGTCAGAACTGATACTGTGTTCTTTTATCTATTTAATGTATTGTATTGTTTTAAATAAAATATAAAAAAAAATCATAACAGCTGTACTAGACATCAGAATATCCTGTGAAGATTTCTCCATTTGTCAATAACTCTACCGAAGGAAACTACCAAGGACAAGAAACTACCTAGAGAACAAGCTGAGAAAACGTACAATGTTTAGCTACAATGCGAACCTTAAGATCCTTTAAAGAATATTTGGCATCCTGGACGACAACCCAGTAGAGTACTTTTTGGCCAGAGCTCTGCTTTAAGTGCTTCAAAATTAAGGCCATGTTGAAATGAGTATTCATTTACCTGGAGTCAATCACTGAATCATTACAGTTTAGGAAACTTTAATAGTCATTAAGTAAACTCCTATAACCCCCTTCCCTTTTCCTTCTACCATCAGGCCAGTCAGAAATACTTATTTTAGTCAGTATATGAATGTTTCCTTAAAAGATTACCTATAACAAAAATCTAGCAAAAGGAATTTAAATGGCCTTTAAAAGTTCTTTGCATTTAAAGTTAATGTGTGAATTATCACCGAAATTTTAATGATTTTTTTTTATATTTTTATTTAAGGACAGTATACAATCTACATGTTATACATAAAACTTAACAAAAAAAACCTCAACACTGAGAAAAAACAAGCCTAACTAGGAATGAAACAGAAGAACCTACACCTGAGCATTCCTTAACAAAAAAAGCTACATAACAAAACCTGTTACACTTATGCATATTTTGTACAAAACTTTATATACAAAACATTAAGTATACACCAAAACATTTCTCATACAATTTTGTATCGTAACATATTATGTACCTGACAATGTTTTCGAGGAGACTAAATCGTACTCCCCACACCCCATATAACCCAAATACACATCATATTGAACTTTGCATACTCTAGAATAAACGATAAATAAGAAAAAATTTTCTAAGATGCGTGCCTCCTCCCATCACCCACCCGGTACACAGTATGAACAGGTGAAATATACCCTTAATCCGTGTGTATATACGTTCCTACCTCATTAACTTCCCAACAGGAAGGAATACTGAATAGGGCAATGTACAATGCCCACTCTCGTACACAGAACATCTAACATTGACAAAGTTAAATATACAGGAAATACATGAGCCTGATGCACGCAGGCACCTAGCCCGTACTACAGTTGTTAAATAGGATAGGAATCCTAACAATAGCCTCTGGGGCAACAAAAACAAACCCCGCATCTTTTACAACACAAATAATTCTTCGCGCATTATTTCCTAAAAAATTGTTTGGTCCGTCTTTGAAAAGTATCGAAAGGACGCCTTGGCAAACCCACAGAATCAAGAAAATCTTACCAAAAACCTCCACCTCTCTCACAGAAGCCCCATTTCAATAACCGAACACCCCACTCACACACACACTCACACAGACACGCACACAGACACACACCACACACACACACCACACACACACACCACACACAACACACACACTCAACACACACACACTCAACACACACACACTCAACACACACTCAACACACACACACTCAACACACACACACTCAACACACACACACTCAACACACACACACTCAACACACACACACTCAACACACACACACTCAACACACACACACTCAACACACACACACTCAACACACACACACTCAACACACACACACTCAACACACACACACTCAACACACACACACTCAACACACACACACTCAACACACACACACTCAACACACACACACTCAACACACACACACACTCAACACACACACACACTCAACACACACACACACTCAACACACACACACACTCAACACACACACACACTCAACACACACACACACTCAACACACACCCACACTCAACACACACAACCACACTCAACACACACAACCACACTCAACACACACCCACACTCAACACACACCCACACTCAACACACACCCACACTCAACACACACCCACACTCAACACACAACCACACTCAACACACACCCACACTCAACACACAACCACACTCAACACACACACACACACACACACACACACACACACACACACACAAAGGCCTTCACACAGACAGGTCTTACATCATGTTATCTCACATACACCACTGGAGCATCCACCATCTCTTCTCTTCCTTACTACAATCATCACCAAGTACTCATCACTCACCTCCGGAAGCCAACCCCTTGCTGCCTTTCCCCGGCACCAACTGTAGTAGTCGTGCCACAGTCAGTCCCCGATAACTCTCCGGAAAAAGAGCAACCCACTGACCCCCATATAAGCTCCTATTCCTACCCACCGACCTATAAAAACTCGCCGCTAAGGCCTTGATCCTGACATTACCCCCCACCTCCCTCATTCCCCAAGAAACATACAAAAAATCAACCATTATATACCTTAACGCCCTCGCTACCTCATTAGACACTCCTCCCACGTCTAAAAGTAAAGCCCTAAGGACCCCCACCCTTCCCCCTTCCAATAATCCAAAAACACCCCTCAACCACACCCTTACATTTTCCAAAAAAGGACAAAAGTACACCACATGGAAAGCATTTTCCACGTCTCCACAATGCACACATGAAGCATCACTCACATATCCCATCTGCCTCAACACCTGTTTTGACGCCAATGTCCCCATGAGGAATCTGAAGACCACTTCTCTCACCCTTGCTGGCATTCTTAGCTTTCGAAATTCCTCCCATATTACCCTCCAATTATATGTGGGGAAGACAGCCACCCCTTGCAGCGTCTCCCGATGATACTCTACTCCCACCAGCCTCCCTATTCGCAAATGACGCACGTCTCGCACTCTTAACATATACCTCAACATATCCTCACACACCTCCAGGTCCCTCCCACTCCACCAACAACGTAAGTTCCGCATCACCTCCCCCACACGCCGCCCCCAGACCCCCCCCCCGCACTGAGGTATCTCACCTTGACGTATATTGCCCTCACCCTGGGCCCCAATGCCAACAAACCCAATCCCCCCTGATGCACCCCAGTCATTACTACATCACGTCCCAACCACGCCCTCCCATAACCCCATATATACATTAATGCCCTCCTCTGTATGTCTGTTACATCATAATTTCTCAAGGGATATACTGCCGCCGCTCCCCAAACCTTACTGTATTCCAACGAATTCACAATCACAGCCCTTTGGTGCAACGTAACATCTCTGGCCCGAAGGCCACGTAGCCTACCCACTGCCCTGTCCCTAACTGCCTCTGAATTAATCTTTCTACTTTCCTGCCTGTCTGCTGTGTACCAAATCCCACAAATCTTAATCTGTTCTACTACATTCCATCCAAACCCCTGACCCAATCTCCCGCCTACCCAGGTGCCGGCCTCTAACAACATCGACTTGCTTTTGTTTACCCTCATTCCTGTTACGGCCCCAAACTTCTCGATGACTCTACCCACCCTTGAAAAATCCTCCCTTCCACTAAGTAAGATCGTCGTATCATCAACGTAACCCACAACCCCCCCGTCATTCCCCTCAACCCCCTCCCCACACAACTCTCGGTCTACAAGCTCATAAAATGGGTTCTGAACGCAAGCAAATAATAGCTGTGAAAGTGGGCAACCCTGCCGCAAACCCCTCTCCATACGAATCCCAGAACCCAACCTACCGTTCACCTGCACACGCATGATCGCCCCCGCATACAATGCATCCACCCACCCTGGCACCAAAACCCAAATCACACAAACTCTCACGCAAAAATACCCTGTCCACACAATCATACGCATTCTCCCAATCAACCCCTAGAACCCCCCATCCTCCACAGCCCTCTAAGAAATCCCTTATGCGCCCGTGTCCATCCTGCATACTCCTCCCTGGAATCCCAAACTGACCTCTGTGTAAAAGCGCTCCGAGAACTGCCTTCATTCTATTCCCTAGAATCTTTGTGAATACCTTATAGTCTGCGCACATTAAGGAAATTGCCCGGAAATCACTCAGTGCCCGCGCCCCTTCCTTCTTTGGTACTAATACTACTATGCCTGGTATAAACCTTGGTAATAAATACCGACAAGCTGGTTTAGAAAGACACGTAAGCAAACACTATAACATATTTATTAGAAAACGTTTCGGTCCTGGGACCTTGATCACTTCTAACATGCAGAGGTAGAAAGACATTATATATATAGGCGGAGAGTGAGATGTGACGCACGTGACCTGAGGAATGTCATAAGAACATAAGAATGGAGGAACACTGTAGAAGGCCTACTGGCCCATGCGAGGCAGGTCCTTATCAAAACAACCTCTACCTATGATGAGGACGGGTAGACGATGAAATCATGTGACTCCTGTGTTGTTGGGTTGGTGCTGCTTAAGTATCATGTATGCCAATGCTTTTGAAATTTTGAAGTTTCCAGTGTTGCGTTCTATAGTGTCGGTGACGGCGATTAGTGAGGCTTCTAGGCACCGTCGGCGTCTGAGGTCTGGTTCCGTGAGAACGAGTTGTGCCTCGTTCCAGTTCATCAAATGCCCCGTGGAGTCTCTGTGGAGGACACAGGCGTACCTTACATCATCTCTGTTAGAGGCATTTCGATGTTCATTCAGGCGAGACAGGCAGAGATCTTGCGGTCCGCCTGAATGAACATCGAAATGCCTCTAACAGAGATGATGTAAGGTACGCCTGTGTCCTCCACAGAGACTCCACGGGGCATTTGATGAACTGGAACGAGGCACAACTCGTTCTCACCGAACCAGACCTCAGACGCCGACGGTGCCTAGAAGCCTCACTAATCGCCGTCACCGACACTATAGAACGCAACACTGGAAACTTCAAAATTTCAAAAGCATTGGCATACATGATACTTAAGCAGCACCAACCCAACAACACAGGAGTCACATGATTTCATCGTCTACCCGTCCTCATCATAGGTAGAGGTTGTTTTGATAAGGACCTGCCTCGCATGGGCCAGTAGGCCTTCTACAGTGTTCCTCCATTCTTATGTTCTTATGACATTCCTCAGGTCACGTGCGTCACATCTCACTCTCCGCCTATATATATAATGTGAAGATTGAGACACTGATGCAGCATATGGGAATCTTTATTCAGGAAACGTTTCGCCACACAGTGGCTTCATCAGTCCAATACAAAGAGGAAGGCGTAAGGAGAGGAGGAGAATGAGGTAATCAGTCCCTCAACCTGGAGTCGATGTGCTCAGTCCATCAATCTTGTAGAATGTACAGCATAGGGCCGTAGACGTGGCTTATATACTGTAGTGAGGTGACGTGAAGCAGATGGAGGCGGGGTCATAGTGGTACCATCCACTAGTCGAAGTAGGTCTTCGTCCAAAGGTTGAACAAGTGTTGAAGAATTCTTTGTAACAAGACCCCATGATGCTGCCGTGTCTGACAGTTGTGATGAATGGTTTGAAAAACCGACAAGTTGAAGATTGAGACACTGATGCAGCATATGGGAATCTTTATTCAGGAAACGTTTCGCCACACAGTGGCTTCATCAGTCCAATACAAAGAGGAAGGCGTAAGGAGAGGAGGAGAATGAGGTAATCAGTCCCTCAACCTGGAGTCGATGTGTTCAGTCCATCAATCTTGTAGAATGTACAGCATAGGGCCGTAGACGTGGCTTATATACTGTAGTGAGGTGACGTGAAGCAGATGGAGGCGGGGTCATAGTGGTACCATCCACTAGTCGAAGTAGGTCTTCGTCCAAAGGTTGAACAAGTGTTGAAGAATTCTTTGTAACAAGACCCCATGATGCTGCCGTGTCTGACAGTTGTGATGAATGGTTTGAAAAACCGACAAGTTGAAGATTGAGACACTGATGCAGCATATGGGAATCTTTATTCAGGAAACGTTTCGCCACACAGTGGCTTCATCAGTCCAATACAAAGAGGAAGGCGTAAGGAGAGGAGGAGAATGAGGTAATCAGTCCCTCAACCTGGAGTCGATGTGTTCAGTCCATCAATCTTGTAGAATGTACAGCATAGGGCCGTAGACGTGGCTTATATACTGTAGTGAGGTGACGTGAAGCAGATGGAGGCGGGGTCATAGTGGTACCATCCACTAGTCGAAGTAGGTCTTCGTCCAAAGACCTACTTCGTCCATCTGCTTCACGTCACCTCACTACAGTATATAAGCCACGTCTACGGCCCTATGCTGTACATTCTACAAGATTGATGGACTGAACACATCGACTCCAGGTTGAGGGACTGATTACCTCATTCTCCTCCTCTCCTTACGCCTTCCTCTTTGTATTGGACTGATGAAGCCACTGTGTGGCGAAACGTTTCCTGAATAAAGATTCCCATATGCTGCATCAGTGTCTCAATCTTCAACTTGTCGGTTTTTCAAACCATTCATCACAACTGTCAGACACGGCAGCATCATGGGGTCTTGTTACAAAGAATTCTTCAACACTTGTTCAACCTTTGGACGAAGACCTACTTCGACTAGTGGATGGTACCACTATGACCCCGCCTCCATCTGCTTCACGTCACTTCACTACAGTATATAAGCCACGTCTACGGCCCTATGCTGTACATTCTACAAGATTGATGGACTGAACACATCGACTCCAGGTTGAGGGACTGATTACCTCATTCTCCTCCTCTCCTTACGCCTTCCTCTTTGTATTGGACTGATGAAGCCACTGTGTGGCGAAACGTTTCCTGAATAAAGATTCCCATATGCTGCATCAGTGTCTCAATCTTCAACTTGTCGGTTTTTCAAACCATTCATCACATATATATAATGTCTTTCTACTTCTGTATGTTAGAAGTGATCAAGGTCCCAGACCGAAACGTTTTCTAATAAATATGTTATAGTGTTTGCTTACGTGTCTTTCTAAACCAGCTTGTCGGTATTTATTACCAAGGTTTATACCAGGCATAGTAGTATTAGTACCAAAGAAGGAAGGGGCGCGGGCACTGAGTGATTTCCGGGCAATTTCCTTAATGTGCGCAGACTATAAGGTATTCACAAAGATTCTAGGGAATAGAATGAAGGCAGTTCTCGGAGCGCTTTTACACAGAGGTCAGTTTGGGATTCCAGGGAGGAGTATGCGGGATGGACACGGGCGCATAAGGGATTTCTTAGAGGGCTGTGGAGGATGGGGGGTTCTAGGGGTTGATTGGGAGAATGCGTATGATTGTGTGGACAGGGTATTTTTGCGTGAGAGTTTGTGTGATTTGGGTTTTGGTGCCAGGGTGGGTGGATGCATTGTATGCGGGGGCGATCATGCGTGTGCAGGTGAACGGTAGGTTGGGTTCTGGGATTCGTATGGAGAGAGGTTTGCGGCAGGGTTGCCGCAAATTTACATCAGTCAGCCCTTGCAGTCCTATTACGCCTTTACAATCTTATTTGGTCACAAGGAGTTCTTCCACAGCTGTGGAAATCCGCCATTGTTCTCCCTTTCCGCAAACCAGGCACTACGGGACATGAAACCTCCCACTACCGTCCCATTGCTCTTACCAGTGCAGTTTGCAAAGTGATGGAACGCCTAGTAAATAGACGTTTAGTGTGGTATTTAGAGACACACAACAGTCTCTCCACTCGTCAATATGGCTTTCGTAAGGGACGTTCTACCATAGACCCCTTACTACGCTTGGATATGTATGTTCGTAATGCCTTTGCGAATAGCCATTCAGTTAATGCCATATTTTTTGACCTTGAGAAGGCATATGACACAACTTGGAGGTATAATATTTTAGCCCAAGCCCACTCCTTAGGCCTTCGAGGCAATCTACCATCTTTCCTTAAGAACTTTTTAACTGACAGGCATTTCCGTGTTCGGGTTAATAATGTGCTCTCCCCGGACTTTATCCAAGCTGAAGATGTCCCCCAGGGATATGTTCTGAGCACAACACTTTTTCTCCTTGCTATTAATGGTTTGGCCTCTAGTCTTCCATCAAATATTTGGTCATCACTCTATGTTGATGACTTCGCTATTGCCTGTGCAGGTGCTGACTGTCACCTCATTACAGTTTCTCTCCAGCATCCAGTCGACCGTGTTTCCAATTGGGCCACCACACGTGGGTTTAAATTTTCCAGCACTAAAACCCACCAAATTACTTTCACTAGACGCTCTGTCATCTCCGATCATCCTTTGTACCTCTATGGCTCCCGTATCCCTGAACGTGATACAGTAAAGTTTCTGGGCCTCCTCTTTGATCGTAGGTTATCCTGGAAACCTCACATTACCTCTCTGAAGGCAACTTGTCACAGCCGGCTGAACCTTCTTAAAACCCTTGCTCATCTTTCATGGGGAGCTGATCGTCGAACCCTCCTTCGCCTACATTCCACCCTTATTTTATCGAAACTTGATTATGGTGACCAGATCTATTCAGCGGCATCTCCTGCTACTCTCTCTAGCCTTAACCCAATTCATCACCAAGGATTACGTTTATGCCTTGGTGCTTTTCGCTCTTCCCCTGTCGAGAGCCTCTATGCAGTAGCGAACGTTCCATCCTTATCCGATCGCCGTGATGCCCATTGCCTTCGCTACTATGTACGCTCTCATGATCTCCGCAATCCTTCCATTTATAGAATGGTCACTGATATTAGTAGACATTCTTTCTTTCTTCACCGCCCCTGTTTACTACGTCCCTTCTCTCTTCGCCTTCATTCGCTCTTGTCTTCTCTTCAATTACCACCTTTCTATGCTCATGTAGCATCTCACTTTTCCCTACCCCCCTGGGAAGTTCCAGCTGTTCGAGTCTGTTCTTTCTCCCTTCCTTGCTCGAAAGCCCAACTGTCTACGGTCGCTTCCCGCTCTCTTTTTCTTGACCACTCTCACTCTCATTCTCATGCCATTGCTGTGTACATAGATGTCTCTAAGTCTTCTGACGGCGTAGGATTCGCAGCAGTGTTTCCGGACAGCGTCGTACGAGGGCATTTACTATCTTCGGCTAGTATTTTTACTGCTGAATTGTATGCCATCCTTGCAGCACTTATCCGTATTGCATCTATGCCTGTGTCATCATTTGTGGTTGTCTCAGACTCCCTTAGTGCTTTACAGGCTATACAGAAATTTGATACACCTCACCCCTTAGTCCTCCGTATCCAACTTTGGCTACGCCGCATCTTTACCAAGCATAAAGATATTGTTTTTTGTTGGGTCCCTGGTCATGTTGACGTACAGGGCAATGAACAGGCAGACACTGCTGAGCGGTCAGCAGTACATGACCTACCAGTTTCATATAGAGGTATTCCATTTACGGACTATTTTGCTGCAATATCTTCCGACCTTCACACCGTTGGCAACACCGTTGGTCTACTATGCTCGGCAACAAACTTCAATCTATTAAACCAAGTATAGGTTACTGGCCGTCTTCTTATCACCAGTGTCGAGGTTGGGAGACTACTCTCTCCCGTCTTCGCATTGGCCATACTCGTCTTACTCATGGATATCTCATGGAGAGGCGCCCTGCTCCTCTCTGTGAGAATTGCCAAGCTCCATTATCAGTCAGCCACATTCTGTTGGACTGCCCACTTTATCAACGAGCACGCAAAATTTACCTCCGTCGTCGTCTTCGCTCCGCTGCTCTCTCTTTACCTTCCCTTCTCGCTGGTAGACCCACCTTTCATCCGCACTCTCTCATTGACTTTTTGACAACAACTGACTTACTTCACAAATTCTGATACCTTCAGCCCTTTCTACTTCAATCTCTTGCTACCCTCTACCCCCGTACTATCCCCTGCCCCGCTGTTTTCTGTAACCTACTGATCATCCCTCCTCCCTTCTGCCATCCAATACCCTCGCTTCCTTCCCTACCCTGCAGCGCTGTATAGCCCTTGTGGCTTAGCGCTTCTTTTTTATAATAATAATAATAATAATCAGACCAGGCATTGCAGCAAAGCCATCAATTTGTGAGTCAGATCCACGAACAGGAGCACGGTATCCAGTATCCAAACCATTCACAGGAGGTACCACTGTTCCAGA
>NC_091295.1:44466688-44469188 GCF_038502225.1 Cherax quadricarinatus
AGGTCATTAAGGCTACATTTCAACGCTACCTTTCTTGTTATGAATAATTAAATCTTATTGTATATGCACTGAGATATATACACTTCTCAGTGTATATACATTGAAAGACACACCTCATGTACTCGGAGATATACACCTTTCAGTGTACGAGTATATTGTATACAGTAAGAGATATATGCAGCGCGTCTTAGTGGATATAAATTGTACTCACCTCCCTGTATATATACACTGCATGTGTATGTATATATATATATATATATATATATATATATATATATATATATATATATATATATATATATATATATATATATATATATATATATATATATATCAGTAACAGAACTGCGGCTTTGCCAGGACTCGACCCTGCGTTCCCATGCCCAGTCCTGTGCGAACCGAACAAAGTACGCATGTCTCTCTCCACTGGACCACCATCCTTAAACACCATGCGCTCAGCAGTACTGAGGATGTTACCCTAATACAAGGGCATTTGTGGTCGTTGAGCCTCAGAGACTAATTTCAGTCTCATCCTATTAGGTGTACCAGCCTTCACGAGCAGTCTATATATATATGAATGAGCGCCTGGTGTTTAAGGATGGTAGTTCAGTGGAGAGAGTGATGCGTGGGCTGGGCATGGGAACACTGGGTCGAGTCCTGGCCAAGCCGTAGTTCTGTTAATGATTCAGAATCACTTGTTTCGCGACTTCATTGATACACACACACATACCACGTAGCCAGGAAGTGACTACTAGGGTTTAACATTAGTAGATGTTTTATTATTATTATTATTATTATTATTATTATTATTATTATTATTATTATTATTACAGGGAAGAGCTAAACGTGTATAAGTCATATAGCCATGGGAAATGGGAGGCAATCAAGCATTATCTAAGGGAGTAGAGGGTAGCACCAATTCACCTGGATCAAGAGCTCGTCATAGAAGGGGGTGCAATGATGCCGGGGAAAGCTTTTGATCCGAGGAACTGGAGCCGGCAGGTTGGCAAGCAGCAGCATGTACACAATTACTAATGCAATTTAGCTTTCATTTTGAAACAAGTTCAGATTATGCATCATTAAGAATTACATTTTAGCCTATAAGGAAAAAATCTAGAATTACATTTTAACTTCATGGGGACCAAATCTAGAATTACATTTTAACTTCATGGGGACCAAATCTAGAATTACATTTTAACTTCATGGGGAACAAATCTAGAATTACAGTTTAACTTCATTGGAAACAAATCTAGAAAAGAGAAAATTTAGAAGGATTTAGAAAACGAAAAGAAAAAATCAGGAAGCTGGAATGACGCGCAAAATAGGAAGAAACAGAAAACTTTTTTTTTTTTTTTTTTTTGACAAAAAGTAAGATAGAATATAAAAATAATGGATAATTTTAGATTATAGAGAACATATAGAAATGAGTAAAATATAGCCGACGAGGATAGGGCTCCACTGCACACACAAGTATGTCAGAACTATATGAATTTTTAGATTCCCCTGGGGATATATTTTGTTGCTATTACTCTGGTGGCAGTAGAAGACATAGGCTAGAGATATATCACACTCGATTTGTACAAGAGGAATATAGTGGAAAAGCAGGAGCTAGGATTGCTGCTGGCTGTCTTTTAGTGTTGTTGCGGGAGTTAGGATTGCTTCTGGCTGTCTCGTAGTGTTGTTGCGGGAGTTAGGATTGCTGCTGGCTGTCTCGTAGTGTTGTTGCAGAAGTTAGGATTGCTGCTGGCTGTTTCGTAGTGTTGTTGCAGAAGTTAGGATTGCTGCTGGCTGTCTCGTAGTGTTGTTGCAGAAGTTAGGATTGCTGCTGGCTGTCTCGTAGTGTTGTTGCAGGAGTTAGGATTGCTGCTGGCTGTCTCGTACTTTTGTTTCATCATGATGGTTTTCGAATCGTGTGGGAATTTGCAATTCTCAGTTATTATTGTTGCTGTTATTTTAATAATATCATTGCTATTGTCTGCTGTACTTGATTCGCCGGTACTCTCCCGGCCCGGGTCTTCTCCAGACGGTGACCAGGCCTTGGCTCCCTGTCTTGGGAGCCTCTTAAGACCTCTCTCCCATGAGAGGAGATACAGGTACCTCCTGAGCTTCGGGACCAACCGTCCCCAGGCCTAGCCCCATCCCCGGCCCTCACGGGGCTCGTAGGGAGAAGCTAGGCCACTGGTCTGCCATCCACCTCGCTCCAGGGATGCGCGTGGGAGTGGCAGTCTTGTGAGCTGCAGGTGGTAGCAAGCACTGGCTCTGGCACCATCCCCGCCCTAAGAGGGATCACGGAAGTGGTGTCTTCTATGCATCATTGCTATTATTATTATTATATTATTAAAGATTCGCCGGTATTCTCCCGCCGCGGGCCTTTTCCAAGTGGTGGCCCGGCCTTGGCTCCCTGTCTAGGGAGTGTCTCAGACCTAAGTCTCCCAGGGGAAAGGTACAAGTACCCCCTCATCTTTGGGACCAACTGTCCCCAGGCCTAGCCACATTCCCC
>NC_091295.1:44476688-44479188 GCF_038502225.1 Cherax quadricarinatus
TTAGAGTGGTAAAGTATTTTCTGTCCGTAAAATATAATTTAAGATTTGCGATTTTTTTTAATTAGGATGCGAAGCAGAAAATGGAGAGGTATAACCATAGAGATATACGAAATGAAAGGGGAAACTATATTTTCATAGCTTGTCTTCTAAGTGCCTCACTCTCGTTATTTGTTGCACTAACTTTACACGTGCAGTGAAGTTAGAAAGGTAAATACATGTAATTCAGTTTTTGGATTAGATTATGAAGGTTATTTATAAAAGAGAGAAGCTGTGTATTCTAGTTGGTAGGGACGGATTCAAGGTGTCAAACCTTGCCTTCTCTCACCACACTGTGGCACTGATTTCTTCGATGCCCGATTATGTTTGCCTCTTTCTGTAGCGAATTCAACTAACCTTTAAGACTGAAAAAAGTACTTTGTAATATCCCTTTCGATCATCTTCGTCTTCAGTTACTATTTCTTCTGGCTCCCTCTCGCAGCTTCTGGTAGCGACGAGATTTCCTTACTAAACTTGCCGTATCATACACTTTCCTGAAGCTGTGTATGCTGGAATTTGACTAAGCCACCTCAGTCGACCTCTTAACATTTTTCAACACCCTAGAACTAATTTAATTAACTACGTTTTGTAGCTGGTCTTTAGTTTCCACCTGGCCCCCATCTATTCTTCTTACGTTAATAAGTCCTGATCACGTTCCGCTGATGTTTCTTCTTGGCTCGTCCATTCCACTGAGTGTTTTGTTCAACTTCCTCGCTTCAGGGAAGCTCTCTCCTAGGTGGGGTGGATACCTAATGCTGTCGAAGAGCACAGTTCAAGAAAGGAGACACATCCCTTGCTCAGATCAAACTTGTTTACGTCCGTGCCCCAGGTACTGAGTGAACCCCACGGGAATAGCGCTTCTCCAGAAAAATAATCAAAAGTCTTGTCTCGTTCCAATTTTTTTTTCAATTTCTACACTTTGTTCTTTAGATGGAAGTAAACTGAATGCACTGACGAGATCTCTTTAGTTTTGTATAGCAGCAAAAAGCATTCACTGCTAAGATGGCTTAATGCTGTTCTGAGACGTGCTTGATTGACCCCGTTCTCATGTTTGTATCAGATAACGGTGTGTAACCCTCCTGTTTTCACGATAAAGGTGGCAAACTAATACACAAATAACCCGCACATAGAAGAGAGGAGCTTACGACGACGTTTCGGTCCGGCTTGGAGCATTTACAAAGTCACTATAACGAAAAAGAGAGGAGGGAATATATATAGGCAGGAGGTGGTAGTGGTAGTAGTGAAGGTAGAAGGTAGTATGGAGGAGGAGGAGCTAGTCAAATACTGAGAAAGAAAAGCACTTCAAGGGAACTAGGTGCCCACAGAAGGTAAGAGCAAGAACACAGACGGGGGAAAATAATGTGTATTGTTCCAGTCACGGTACTGTGCCTTTTTTGTTAATTTTGACAAACTAATTTTCGAAAATATTAAAGTAAAAGAGTAACACAGTCATTACCAGCATAACTTCAGCCTTCATTCAACATAGCGAAGACGATAAATAAACTGATGTGTTTTTATACGCTGATATTACCCATATTAAGTATTAAAGTATTCTTGATTGAAGGAGAACAGGCTACATGCAAGCCTTAATGCCCCTCGTGTAAACGATAGACTTTAAAGCATCATTAACCAAACAAGCACAACAAACGCGTGATGTTACACCTGGCATGACATATTTACGACACTCACAGGTAATTAAACTTCATTCCTCCCTCACCTACACCTACCTGCAACCCCCATCCACCACCTACATGCAGTTCTCTCCCGACACCCACCACCCCACCTACCACCTACTTAGAATTCAATTAGCCCAGCGGCGAGTCGACCTAGTCTCTGTGACACAAAATGGTCTTGATAATCACTTAAGAAGGCGCAACGGAGGGATTAATTAAATTGTTAATGAAGCTAATGAAGATGGCAGGTAAAATGAGTGGGTGTGTAAATGCGATTGTGTGAGTGGGTTATTGGGTGAATGACTGGGAAAGTTAGAAGGTGAAATAAGTACAGCAAATCAAAAGAAAATTTAGTATCGTCATAAGAGAATCACAAGGCATAATAGGATTGCGCCTTGATGACGGTGAGGAGCTCTTGATCCAACGAAGTGAACCAGTCGTCACCTCCCGTTCCTCGAGGAGCTGTTAAACGCCCTAGGGAACATAAGTGAAATAATACTACTGGGACAAGACGTGATCTTTTTCTCATAAGGAATCTCATCCATACTCCTGACCTCCATCTTTCCTCCACTTGGGCACACTCACCTTCTTGCCTCCAAAAACTTTCCCTCAACCCCCCACCCACCCTAAAACCTCACACTTTTTACTCTCCCTTCCCCCCTACCTCCAACACTCCTCCTCCTGCCTCCAAAACCACTTTCTAGTATTTCTAACATCCCTTTCCGTCCACCTCCCCCCTCATCATTACCGCTCAGAGGCGCTTGGAGACAAGCTACGAAGATAAGCACTGA
>NC_091295.1:44484188-44499188 GCF_038502225.1 Cherax quadricarinatus
TTCATGAATTTACTACTACTACTACTACAACTGTTACTACTATTACTGCTGCTACTACTACTACTTCTACTATTACTACTACTACAACAATTACTACTACTACTACTGCTGCTGCAGCTAATAATAATAATAATAATAATAATAATAATAATAATAATAATAATAATAATAATAATAATAATAAAAGTAATAATAATAATAATAATAATAATAATAATAATAATAATAATAATAATAATAATAATAATAATAATAATTTCAGACTTATAGCTACCCAAGGCAGCAGAGACCAAAAGCAAATTCCTTATTAACCAGAATCCCGTAACGACAGACCGAAATGGTAAGCCACCAGCCCACATTTGGCATTACTGATTAAAATAAAAAAAAATTGCTTAATGACCCGGTTGGATAGGAAAGGGAACGACCTCTGGGTCAAACGTAAGTTTTGGAACGACTCTATAATATCCTCTAATTAAACTTGAGCAATTGGACTGGGTATTTTGATTATATATGTGTGATTGGAGGACTGGAAGAGGAGGAGACGAGGCGAAATTTGATTACTTTATTTCCTGACTAGGAGACCTGAAAGATGTGTCTTATAGAACTGTGTATGCAAATGTAAAGATTTGAGGGAATAGCTTAATCCTGACAGAAATCTCATATTTTATTTCCGAGTTTCAGGTTATGGTGAGGATGTGAGTGTAAAGGATGAATTTTTGTGATAGACTTTTTGGTGTTGATCATGGTCGAGTACAAGGTCCAGTCACTCAAAAAAATGTCATGATATTACACGATGCTTTGGGAGTAACACTCTATTTGGAGTCTACCTGTAGGTCGTTCCGAGGGTCAGCCTTGACCAGGCCTTGACCAGCCTCTCGGTGGATCAGGGCCTGATCAACCAGGCTGTTACTGCTGGCCACATGTAATCCAGCGTACGAACCACAGCCCGGCTGATCAGGTACTGACTTCAGATATATGTCCAGTTCACTCTTGATGTTAATTGTGACTGTCACCAAAACCTGATTTAATACTGGAACAGGCCTTTAACTCCGTTAATTTTGTTCCAAACCCTAATATATGTGCTAATATTGTACCAAGAACTGAAAACCTCAACCTTAGTTAAACGTAATATTATTGAAATGGTTCTTTCTTTATTACTATCTGTTGCTTCTTAGTAATTCATTTACAATTTGTAAAAATGCCGTAAACAAAACGTAGGAAGATTTCCAGGATCAGGTGAGAGAAGCAGAAAGTGATCAAGTCTGCAGTGTGTTATAGTCTCTCTCCTCCCTATCCCTTTGTCAGGTGACATGAAAATGCATTTAATGAAAAATGTTGCTTTTCCCTCGGTCAGACTGGCTGACTTATGATGTGTCTAATGAAGCATGTGAAATGTCATCTTTTCTTTCCAATGCATAGGTAAATAAGGAAAAAAAGTCGTGTCCTTCAAGATTTCTCGGATTAGCTGACGAATATTGACCATCAGAAGCCCTAAACTATGTCAAGTTTAAGATTCTTCCAAAGATCCCAAAATTATGATTAAGTCCCACCTGGCTTGTTGGCTTAATTAAAGCTGGGAAAAGGGGCCATATACCGTTCTAGTAATGTCTCTGGCTTGGCTGGAGTAAATAACACACGCCCTGTATGCCGTTATTACCGACAACGTTCGTTCCACGTAAAGGGACTATGACGTTGATTCCGAAGAGGAGTTAAGTGACAACTGATATTGATAAATTAGACACATGTGCAACTCTTAAGTATCTTTATTGAGGAAACGTTTCGCCACACAGTGGCTTCATCAGTCCATACAAAGGAGAATCTTGAAGAACAGGAGGAGAATGAGGTAATCAGTCCCTCATCCTTGAGGCACTACCTACTTCCACATTGAACAAATGTGACACCACCTATGACTGCTGCACCTCTCCTGCCAACGGTTTATAAGCTCCTTCTCCGCACATATGCCGTATTCTATTCAAGATTGATGGACTGACCATATCGACTCAAGGTTGAGGGACTGATTACCTCATTCTCCTCCTGTTCTTCAAGATTCTCCTTTGTATGGACTGATGAAGCCACTGTGTGGCGAAACGTTTCCTCAATAAAGACACCCAAGAGTGGCACATGTGTCTAATTTATCAACATGTCGGTTCTCTGAACCATTCATCCACAACTGATATTACTGAAACAAAACAGCTACACTCACTACACATTGCAATTCGAGCCAGTCATCGCTAGGAGAAGAACACTTTAATCGAGAGTGCTACTAGTTGTAATAGGAAAACCAATAGTGGTAGTAGTGACAGTAGTGAAACTAATAGTAGTAGCAATGCTGGTATTAGTAGCAATAGTAGTGTAGTTGTAGTAATAGTAGTAGTAGTAATGTTAATAGTAATAATAGTAACAGTGACAGTAATGCTACTAGTAGTAGTAGCAGCAATGTGGCACTAATAGGAGTAGTAGTAGTAGTAGTAGTAGTTATAGTAGTCGTAGTAGCAGTGGTAGTAATGCCAATAGTAATAGTAGTAGTAGTGACAATAATTCTACTAGTAGTAGTAGCAATGCTGGTATTAATAGCAGTAGCAGTAGTAATTATAGTAGTACTAGTGGTAGTAATAGTAGTAGTAGTAGTAGTAGTAGCAGTAGTAGTAGTAGTAATAGTAATAGTAGTAATAGTAGTAGTAGTAGCAGTAGTAGTAGTAGTAGTAGTAGTAGCAGTAGTAGTAGTAGTAGTAGTAGTAGTAGTAGTAGTAGTAGTAGTAGTAGTAGTAGTAGTAGCAGTAGTAGTAGTGGTAGTAGTAGTAGCAGTAATGCCAACAGTAATAGCAGCAGCAGCAAACAAATTGCAGCGTATTCTGAAGAAGAAAAACAGGCCATGTCAAGTAATCACATTAAGACTTGAAAAAACTCTCTACAAAGCCAAATGCTGTCGCGAAAAAAAAAAAAGAAAAAAAAAAGCATTCGTTGTATTACGTGTGACTTTTCTTCACTATTGCTGGCAGTTTACCATTCAAATCCTCCACCAACGAACTCACACAGAGACAATACCAGAGAAAAAAAGAGGTGAGTACTGTATATTTTTTTATTTCCAACCACCTCGACGTCGACAGTATTTTATTTTTCTGTTTTATATATGTAGCTTGCAATATTTTTGTAGTATTTTGTAGATTTTTTATTTTTTTTTTTAAATTTTGCACTCCCACGACCCGTTCTTTTAGCAATTCTTTTTTTTCTCTATCTCAGGCAGTTTATTTTTTAGTTATTATTCCTTTGCAAATATACTGCAACATTTTGTCTCTATTAAATCCATGGTTTGTGGTTCCTTGTCTCGTAATAAAACAACCAAGCTGTATGTGTTCTATTAACAATATCTTCTCTGTGAATATATATACAGTCTTATTAAATGTATCTCTCGCATAGAGAGAGAGTATACAATAAAAACTGCATTTTGCATATATCCCTCAGTGAATATTCATTGAGAGGTGTGTATCTCTGTGTATATACACACAAGTATATATTTCTCTGTGTATGTACACAGAAGGGTGCATTTCTCAGTGTATATACACAGAAGAGTGCATTTCTCAGTGTATATACACAGAAGGGTGCATTTCTCAGTGTATGTACACAGAAGGGTGCATTTCTCTGTGTATGTACACAGAAGGGTGCATTTCTCAGTGTATATACACAGAAGGGTGCATTTTTCCATGTATGTACACGGAAGCGTGCATTTCTCTGTGTATGTTCACAGAAGGGTGCATTTCTCAGTGTATATACACAGAAGAGTGCATTTCTCAGTGTATATACACAGAAGGGTGCATTTCTCAGTGTATGTACACAGAAGGGTGCATTTCTCTGTGTATGTACACAGAAGGGTGCATTTCTCAGTGTATATACACAGAAGGGTGCATTTTTCCATGTATGTACACGGAAGCGTGCATTTCTCTGTGTATGTACACAGAAGGGTGCATTTCTCAGTGTATATACACAGAAGAGTGCATTTCTCAGTGTATATACACAGAAGGGTGCATTTCTCAGTGTATGTACACAGAAGGGTGCATTTCTCTGTTTATGTACACAGAAGGGTGCATTTCTCAGTGTATATACACAGAAGGGTGCATTTTTCCATGTATGTACACGGAAGCGTGCATTTCTCTGTGTATGTTCACAGAAGGGTGCATTTCTCAGTGTATATACACAGAAGAGTGCATTTCTCAGTGTATATGCACAGAAGGGTGCATTTCTCTGTGTACGTACACAGAAGTGTGCATTTCACAATGTATATCACTCCAAGTACATGGACTGAGACTTAACTTGAGTTCCTGTTTCCAAATACGCAGTCCACAGTCCTTAACGTTGGTCAACCAATTAATTGTGTCATTTGTCTCAATTTTTTTTTATATTTTACTCATTTTTTCTTTCTGTTCTCTATTCATTGTCTCTAATTCTCATTTTATCGGCGAGTTTGTTTGAATATTTGTTTATTTGTAGATATGTGTGTGTGTGTGTGTGTTTTGTTATAACAATTTAATACTACCTGCTCTTCCGCTGGGTATAACTGCAACATAACTCTTCTCTCGGCTTTTACACTAAAGCACTCTGGCTATTCAGTGTAATTAGTTACAAACAAAGGCATAAGGAAACGTCCAAGTTACTCCATTATATATGATGGAGTATGTTTATATATATACATATATATATAATATATATATATATATATATATATATATATATATATATATATATATATATATATATATATATATATATATATATATATATATATATATACATACATATATATATATATATATATATATATATATATATATATATATATATATATATATATATATATATATATATATATATATATATATATATATATATATATATGCAAAACAACCACTCTGAAAGAATAGAGAAATTCCAAGCGCTTTCGTGACTACTCACATTATCAAGGAACTATGAGTAGTCACGAAAGCGCTATTCTTTCAGAGTGGTTGTTTTGCATATTCTGAAATCACCTGTTTACTGTGATCTTATTGCATATATATATATATATATATATATATATATATATATATATATATATATATATATATATATATATATATATATATATATATATATATATATATATATATATATATATATATATATATATATATATATATATATATATATATATATATATATATATATATATATATATATATATATATAATTCTCTGTTTTCCTATCAACTGTGTCACGATTGAGAATACATTTGCAGTATGGGAAGATCTGTGCAGTATCCCTGAATTGTATGCACAAGGAAAGGACTTGTATAGTATGTGTATAATTTCTCATGTATGTGAAGGCTAAAACCTTTACATAAATGAGATTTTTTGTCAGTATCGTCAATGTCTTACTTGCAATTCATTATTATTATTATTATTATTATTATTATTATTATTATTATTATTATTATTATTATTATTTTGTTATAACTGAGAAGAGCTAAACTCATAAGGGATATAGAAGCCGGGGAAGAATGGAGCTCAATCAGGCTCGATCCAGGGTAGAGAAGGAAGGACATGTCCATGCCCTTCAACACCATCAAGGCAACTCACGTCCAAATACTTTCAGTTCACTAGTAAATCACAAAAAGATCATGAATCAATAGTTAAATCATATTTAATTCTATGTGTCTCCTTCTGTATCTCTGTCTCTGTCTCTCTTGTCAATGTCTTTTTTCACTTACAGATGCTTTTAATAAAAGATAATAGCAATTCTCCGCATCAAGACGTTTAATTCATAGTAGAATCCATTATCATATTTAGCAGAGTCCCTCGCCCTGATGCTGTACAATAACTTCAGTTGGTTGGATTCTTAGCTTTACATGGGTGGATACCTCTCATCCTAGGTGTAGGTGTGTTTGTGTGTGTGTGTGTGTGTGTGTGTGTGTGTGTGTGTGTGTGTGTGTGTGTGTGTGTGTGTGTGTGTGTGTGTGTGTGTGTGTGTGTGTGTGTGTGAGTGTGTGTGGGTGTGTGTGGGTGTGTGTGGGTGTGTGTGTGTGTGTGTGTGTGTGTGTGTGTGTGTGTGTGTGTGTGTGTGTGTGTGTGTGTGTGTGTGTGTGTACTCACCTAGTTGTACTCACCTAGTTGAGGTTGCGGGGGTCGAGTCCGAGCTCCTGGCCCCGCCTCTTCACTGATCGCTACTAGGTCACTCTCCCTGAGCCGTGAGCTTTATCATACCTCTGCTTAAAGCTATGTATGGATCCTGCCTCCACTACATCGCTTCCCAAACTATTCCACTTACTGACTACTCTGTGGCTGAAGAAATACTTCCTAACATCCCTGTGATTCATCTGTGTCTTCAGCTTCCAACTGTGTCCCCTTGTTACTGTGTCCAATCTCTGGAACATCCTGTCTTTGTCCACCTTGTCAATTCCTCTCAGTATTTTGTATGTCGTTATCATGTGGGTGTGTGTGTGTGTGTGTGCCACGTGTAGGAATTTTGAATGCATGTGTAACTTTGTTTTTTCTCTGCCGGTGGATCAATCCGTTCGTGTCTTTGCTTGTCCTTGTACCTTTCTCCAGCAACTTAACCAAAACACAAGAAAAACGAACGCCTCCCTTGCCTTAAAGCAAAAATTCCATTCACCTACGCCACTTAATGTGTACGATATTACGCTTCGCATAAAACTCTTTACAAAAAAATGTAAAGGAGGCAAGTGTGTAATATTAATGAGCGAACTGAAAAAAAATCTTGCATGAATATTCAAAGGTTGGGCCATTACGAATAGCAAGTTACCGAGGCTCACAATATCCCATCAGAAGGCAATTCATATCAGATATAGCAGTGAAAATTGTGTTTCTCCTCCCTCCATACTTTCTGTTGCTTTGGGATGAGCCTAGAATAATGCCGGATATTATCGTTCTTAGTACATACTGAAGCGTACAAGAAGTTTACTAACTCGATTCCAGGACGAAATCTGTTTCCCAGAGCGTACCGAGTGTGCTGCCTAGAGTTTCTCAGTGAAGAAATTAGGAAAATATTAGATATTATCGCAAAACTGCGGTACCCTAAGGAGTTTGTAGAATCAGCGTTGATGGCAGCTAGGAAAAATAATCATAAAGCTGAACTCAGGATAACACCCCAGATCAAGAATCTGCTGGTTCTTCCATACAATGAAAATTTATCTGTCTTGATGAATTCCCTAAAAATAATCAGCATACAAGTAGGTTTTAAGAATTCACGGACTGTTAAAAGCATTTTGATAAATAATTCTCCTCAACACTGGGTTGGTGGAGTCAATGGGATCGGTTGCAATGGCTGCAACTTATCTTACGTGGGACAGACTGACAAACCCCTAGATGTCAGGATGTCACAACACTGCTATTCCATATAAACGGCGCAAAAATCAAATGCGATTTTCAGCCACATTAGGTTCTCCAATAATTCTGTAAATTGGTCAGAATCCAAAGTTGTCGTTCCTTGCTCCTCTTGGCTTGAACAAAATATTGTAGAAACGACGATTATAAAACATGATAAACGTTCATTATATAATAACGGTGGCGGCTTATTCACATTCATTAACTTCGTAATTGAAGGCATTGTACACAACCCGCAGCCAGACATCCACCAGAACTTGTTGGATTGTCGTAAATGCAGCTATACACTGACGAATTGAGTATCATTTGCTGCTTCCATTTAACCTTGTGGATAAACCAGCATTTACATGAGGGTGAATTGGGTCTGCCTCTGGAATAGGAGGGTTTTTCCATTTTTGCTGTTTCCCCATTTTATTTGTATGCGATGGAATTTCCTTACTAATAGATACCAGATGTTTTTGAGATCAGAATATTAAAGTCTTTTATAACGACACTATATGAAGTCTGACGGCATGTTTGTGATAGTTGCCATTTCATTAATGTTTTGGTCGCTAAGTCATTACTAAATATTTAATCTTTCTGGAACCTGGCACTGGACTGCTTGATGTCATCTCATTCTAGTTAGAGTCGTTCCCTTCAACGTATCTACCTGGACTTCCTGCTCATTTCTGCAACATTGCAAGCTCTTGATAATGTGTTGATTGCGACGCGAAATGCCTAGAAGCCTCATCCAACTCCCCCGTGGTTGTTTTGTATCTTGAATTACTTGTTCACGATTTTTTGCACACTGTGTATATGCAATAAGATCACAGGAAATAGGTGACATATTAATATGCAAAAATACCTATAGTGAAAAATAGCAATATTCCAATCACTTCAGCGAATTTTCAGCTTATCAAGGTTAATGTAAGAAATCATGAAAGCTCTTCAAATATTATTTATATTCACTGTCGTTATATATAAATATATATATATATATATATATATATATATATATATATATATATATATATATATATATATATATATATATACATATATATATATATATATATATATGTCGTGCTGAATATGTAAAACTGGTCAATTAGCAAGAACTCATTTAAAATTAAGTTCTTTCTAAAATTTTCTCTTATACGTTTAAAGATATATTTTTTTTCATTAATGTTGATGTAAAAATTTTTAATTTTGCTCCAAAAGAATCTTAAAAAACTTACCTAACCTTATTATAAGAAGAACAATTTATTTAAGCCTAGCCCAACTAAATATATTTTAAATTTGTTTACAATAATTTAATACTAAACAAACATAGTGAAATATATTTTTTTCGTTAGGTTCAGAATGATTTTGGCGAAATTATTGCATACACAAATTTTCGCTTGTCCTATATGGCAAGATGAGAGTTGCTATTTAAGCCAAGATCGCAAGTTCTGCCTATTCGGCACGACATATATATATATATATAATTATATATATATATATATATATATATATATTTATATATATATATATATATATATATATATATATATATATATATATATATGTCGTGCCGAATATGTAAAACTGGTCAATTAGCAAGAACTTATTTAAAATTAAGTTATTTCTAAAATTTTCTCTTATACGTTCAAAGATATATTTTCTTCATTAATGTTAATGTAAAAATTTATAATTTTGCACCAAAGGAATCTTAGAAAACTTACCTAACCTTATTATAACAAGAAAAATTTATTTTAGCTTAATCCAACTAAATATATTTTAGATTTGTTTACAATAATTTAATACTAAACAATCACAGTGAAATATATTTTTTTCGTTAGGTTCAGAATGATTTTGGCGAAATTATTGCATACACAAATTTTCGCTTGTCGTATATGGCAAGATGAGCGTTGCTATTAAGCCAAGATGGCAAGTTCTGCCTATTCGGCACGACATATATATATATATATATATATATATATATATATATATATATATATATATATATATATATATATATATATATATGTATATAAATTTCTGATAATGAAGCCTTATAAGTTGCAGATATAATCATGGTAGGAATAAAAAATCTTCCTCTGAATGAAACACAGGAACCCCTTCCAGAGACGTGTGTAATGAAAGAAGCCTCAGCGAAGCGGAACTTTATGAAGTAAGCCTGGGCAGGATCATATGAAACAGGAAAGATTATTATTATATTCATTGGAAAGCGGTGACCTCGTCGTGGTTACACAGCGCCTGGATAGAATGAGAGGCCATCAGGTTCAGTCCAAAGATAAGGAAGGTAACTTCAAAATCCCTGGTTCCATAACCCTTTCTTAGCATCAAAGCAACCCATCATCCCCTCTCGAAAGATTCCGAACGTCGATTGCTTTTCTTTCTTTCCTTTCCCAGGTTTCTGGGCGGCGATTGATTATGGCTGCTCCTGTGAATAACGTAGACATTATTAACGTGATGGACAATTTGCTCGTTGATGAGTGTGTGAAAGTCTTTTGTTGTCTCTCCTACATCTATGTTTCTCTCCTTCTTGTGAGACTTTAATAACCCTGTGGTAATTACTTGATGGTTTGATGCTGAACTTACCAGAGAGGAAAAACCTTCCCAACTTATTGTAAAGGAATAAAATTTACAACATATTACCAAAGGAGATAATTTACAACTTATTATCAAAGTAGATAATTTACAACTTTTCATCAAAGAAGATAATTTACAATTTATCATCAAAGTAGATAATTTACAACTTATCACCATCACTGAAGACAATTTACAACTTATCGTCAGGGAAGACAATTTACAGCCTTTCATCAAGGAAGAGAATTTACGATTTATAATCAAGGAAGAGAATTTACGACTTATAATCAAGGAAGAGAATTTACGACTTATAATCAAGGAAAAGAATTTACGACTTATAATCAAGGAAGAGAATTTACAACTTATCATCAAGGAAGAGAATTTACAACTTATCATCAAGGAAGAGAATTTACAACTTATCATCAAGGAAGAGAATTTACAACTTATCATCAAGGAAGAGAATTTACAACTTATCATCAAGGAAGAGAATTTACAACTTATCATCAAGGAAGAGAATTTACAACTTATCATCAAGGAAGAGAATTTACAACTTATCAAGTAAAAGAATTTACACAAACTCGTTTAGAATCTGCAGTCATTTGTTTTCACAATACAGTTACGCGGAACTCGGAATGACTTAATATCTCCAGAGCTTTGGCTAAACTGATTATAGGCCGTTTAGACGCGGCCGTCAGCTGACGTTATTAACAATTTTGTACACACCGCCTACACAACACCTGACATACACACTGTTGTGTGTTTCTCTGGTATTGTTTTGTCTCTTTGTTGGGCAGATAATACCCCAAGAGGGCGAAACGTTTCTGTAATCAAATTACCTCAGTGAGTATTGGTAGCTTTTTTATATGCAAGACAAGGTCCTCCAGAGTCTGTTTACCCCGTGTTGCATCTCTCCTCTCTTCCTCTTCTTGTTTCTCTTTGTCCTCCTAATCTTCATCTTCCTTTTACTCTCTTTTTCCCTCTCATTTCCTGATCGTCTGCTCCCTCCACTTCCTCCTCCCCCTGAATATTTCTCCCTTTCTCTCTCGCTCTCCCCTTCTCATCCTCTTCCTCTTCCATCTCCCTCTTCTCCACTCCTCTCCAATAATCCTTCCCTCTCTCCGCCTTTTCTTCGTCGCCGCCCTCCCTCCCACTGCCAGGTGTGGACGCTCCCAGAGCCGTCAATCGCTAAATAGGAGAAAGCGGAAGCACCATCTGTATCCAACTCTGATATTGGACAGCCGAGGTGAGAGAGAACACCTTATTTCCGGCTCTCGTATTGGCTTAGGTGAATGTTTGTCGCCTGGGTCCGCCTCTGTGCTGTCCTCACTGCCGTGGACCAACCAGAACAGCCTGATGGAGTGAGAGCTGGCGTGCGTAAAGGCGAGTAATTTAACTCTGCGTCAGTTTTATGGGCACACAGCGGCTCAGTGAGTGGAAGTTTGTTGTGGATTGTTGGACGCAGTACCTTGTTTCCTGCTCCTTTACTGCTTTTACATGTCACTGTCTTCACATTGATTTCTGTTTTTACTCTCTAGAAGCTACTTATCCTCTCTCTCTCTCTCTCTCTCTCTCTCTCTCTCTCTCTCTCTCTCTCTTTATATATATACATATAACAATAACAAAACTGCACTAGCCAAGGATTCGAACCCATGTTGTACTGGCCCGCCTTTGTGAGAGAGAACCACATGACACCTTAACCCACAGGACAACATAGGTTCGAATCCTTGGTTAGCGCAGTGTTGTTATTGATCAATACCACTCGTCCGGAGTATTTATATATATACAGTGGTCCCCCGCTTTTCGTAGTTCCCGGCAATCGTAAAATTCGCCAATCATAGAGGTATTTTCGTATAAACATGGACTCGCTTTTCATAGGTTGACTCGCGAGTCGTAGTTCGTTCGGGACGCGTACCCACGGCGTGAGCCAGGGCGGCAGCCAGTCTGGCATTGTTTACCAGTGAGCGAAGGGTCCCCTCACGTGCTCCAGCGAAATATTTCATAATATTCCATTTATTTTAGTGCTTGCAAGTACTAAATAAGCTACCATGGCTCCAAAGAAAGCTCCTAGTGCCAAGCCTGTGGTAAAGAAGGTGAGAAATACGACTGAATTTAAGAAAACCATCATTGAACAATATGAAAGTGGTACAAGTGTGGCCGAACTGTCCAGGATATATAAGAAACCCTACACAACCTTATGTTCCATAGTGGCCAAGAAAAATGAAATAAAGGATGCTGTTGTTGCAAAGGGAGTAACTATGCTGACAAAAATGAGATCACCAGTACTGGAAGAGGTTGAGAAGTTATTATTGGTGTAGATAAATGAGAAACAATTAGCAGGAGATACTCTTATGACTTCGTTTATTTGTGAAAAGGCTAGGCAGTTGCATGAAGATTTGGTAAAGAAATTGCCTGCAAATAGTGGTGAAGTGAGTGAATTTAAGGCCAGCAAAGGCTGGTTCGAGAGATTTAAGAACCGTACTGGCATACACAGTGTTGTAAGGCATGGTGAGGCTGCCAGGTCGGACCAAAAGGCGGCTGAAAAATATGTGCATGAATTCCAGGAGTACATAGAGGCTGAAGGACTGAAAATTGAACAAGTGTTCAATTGTGACGAAACAGGCCTCTTTTGGAAGAAAATGCCAAAGAGGACCTTCATTACACAAGAGGAAAAGGCAATGCCAGGACACAAGCCTATGAAAGACAGGCTGACGCTAATGTTCTGTGCTAATGCTAGTGGGGATTTCAAAGTGAAGCCATTACTAGTGTACCATTCTGAAAATCCCAAAGTGTTCAGGAAAAACAATGTTATGAAGAGTAAATTGTGTGTGTTTTGGAAATCTAATAGTAAGGCATGGGTCACGAGGGAAATTTTCGTCGAGTGGTTCAATGAAGTGTTTGGCCCTAGTGTGAAGGAGTATCCCCTGGAAAAGAAATTGGATCTCAAGTGCCTGCTAGTAATGGACAATGCACCTGCTCATCCTCCAAACTTGGATGACCTAATTTTCGAGGAGTTTGGGTTCATCACAGTAAAGTTCTTGCCCACGAATACCACTCCTCTCCTCCAACCCATGGACCAGCAGGTTATTGCAAACTTTAAAAAACTCTACACAAAAGCAATGTTTCACAGGTGTTTGACTGTGACCACAGACACTCACTTGACCCTAAGGGAATTTTGGAGAGAGCACTTCAGCATCCTCCACTGCATAACCCTTATAGGTATGGCTTGGGAGGGAGTGACTACCAGGACTTTGAACTCTGCCTGGAGAAAATTGTGGCCAGATTGTGTCGACAAGAGGGATTTTGAAGAATTTGGGACTGACCCTAATGAGCCTATGTCTGTTGTAAAATCAATTGTGGCACTGGGGAGTTCCATGGGGTTGGATATGAGTTTTGAGGATGTGGAAGAATTGATGGAAGACCACAATGAAGAGCTCACCACTGAGGAGGAGCTGCAAGAGCTTCAGCAGGAAGAGCAACACATCGCAGCTCAGAATCTTGCTGCAGAGGAGGAGGAAGAGAGATGGAAGAAGGTGTCTTCTTCAGAAATTAAAGAGATTTTTTCTATGTGGGGTAAGATGGAAAGCTTTATGGAGAAACATCACCCTAACAAGGTTGTTGCAAGCCAGGTTGACAATATGTACAGTGACAAAGTCTTGGGCCATTTTAGGGAAGTGTTAAAGAGACGCAAGAATCAGAGCTCTCTCCACAGTTATTTTGTGAGACAGGACTCCAGTGACTCTCAAGGTGGTCCTAGTGGCATTAAGAAACAGAGAAGAGAAGCAACCCCAGAAAAGCAAATGGTACCTGAGGTGTTGCTGGAAGGGGATTCCCCTTTCAAACTATAAACAATCCACTCTCTCTCCTCCTCCAGTCTCCCATACACTAAGAAGAAACTCCAATAAAGGTAAGTGTTATGCTGTTAATGTTTCATTCATCATTTCCCATTGTATTGTTTATGTACTACATGCATATTTCATGTTAATTTTTTGTTTGTTTTAATACTTCCGGGTGTCAGGAACGGATTAATTGTATTTACATTATTTCTTATGGGGAAAATTGATTCGTAAATCGTAAATTTCGTTTATAGTAACGGTTCCAGGAACGGATTAATTACGAACAACGAGGGACCACTGTATATATATATATATATATACATATATATATATATATATATATATATATATATATATATATATATATATATATATATCGTGCCGAATATGTAAAACTGGTCAATTAGCAAGAACTCATTTAAAATCAAACCTTTCTAAAATTTTCTCTTGTACGTTTAAAGATATGTTTTTTTCATTAATGTTAATGTAATTTTTTTTAATTTTGCTCCAAAAGAATCTTAAAAAACTTACCTAACCTTATTATAACAAGAACAATTTATTTTAGCCTAACCCAACTAAATATATTTTAGATTTGTTTACAGTAATTTAATACTAAACAAATACAGTGAATTATATTTTTTTCGTTAGGTTCAGAATGATTTTGGCGAAATTATTGCATACACAAATTTTCACTTGTCCTATATGGCAAGATAAGCGTTGCTATTTAAGCCAAGATGGCAAGTTCTGCCTATTCGGCACGACATATATATATATATATATATATATATATATATATATATATATATATATATATATATATATATATATATATATATATATATATATATATATATATATATATATATATATATATATATATATATATATATATATATATATATATATATATATATATATATAAATGTCGTGCCGTATATGTAAAACTTGCGATTTTGGCTTAATAGCAATGCTATAAGGCAAGCAAAAATTTGTGTATGTAGTAATTTCGCAAAATTCATTATGAATCTAACGAAAAAAATGTATTTCATTGTGTTTGTTTATTATTAAATTACTGCAATCATATCTAAAATGTATTTAGTTTTATTAGGCTAAATTAAATTACGCTTGTTATAATAAAGTTAGGTAAGTTTTTCTAAGATTTTTTTTGTGCAAAAGTATAAAGTTTTACATTAACATTTATGAAAAAAATTATAACTTTAAAC
>NC_091295.1:44509188-44516688 GCF_038502225.1 Cherax quadricarinatus
CTTCTAGAGTAAGGTTAAGTACTTTCGTAAGAATCTGCCTCAGGATACTGTCATAATCGTGCAGTATAAGGTTATCATATGAAGGTGCACATCTTAGGAAATATGTCAACCTGGGCAGACTCAAGCACTTTGTGAGAAGGTACAAGGCATCGTGGGTGTCAAGATTGCCTATTCGTGGTTCCAGTTTCCTCAACTCTTCCAATTTCTTCCTGAGGATTGTGTCATTGGCATCGCTTCCCAGAGGTTCTCCAAGCAAGACGCTGCTAGTTTGGATCTCACTGCATTTATCACTTGTTGACTGACTGAGATGATTTTACATTTGGATATATATATATATATATATATATATATATATATATATATATATATATATATATATATATATATATATATATATATATATACATATATATACATGTATATGTATATATATAAACATGTATATGTATAGGGAAGTACCACCTCTATAGCTGGAATGGGGACCCTCATCCTCAGAGAAGAAAATAAACGTACCTCAGGGAATACTCAAGGTTCTCCCCGAAGCTGTTTGAATATTTTCTTCTCCTACCACCCCCTATATTTTATATTCTATGTGAACATTTATTAATAAACAGAATACATTTACAGAAAAACAAAAACATGAATACAGTGGTGCAATATATATATATATATATATATATATATATATATATATATATATATATATATATATATATATATATATGTATATATATGCAAAACAACCACTCTGAAAGAATAGAGAAATTCCAAGCGCTTTCGTGACTACTCACATTATCAAGGAACTATGAAAGTAAAGCATCCAAGGAAGCTATATAAGGGGTCTGGCCAACACCTCACTATCAGATCCCACAACGGTTAAACACCTGACGCGAGCCGACCCAACTGGATAGGTCTTTTGCACAACTCACCCACAAACTATGCTACCCAAGAAAATTTAAAAATTATTATTTGTCCAGTGTATTATTAAATTCTTCCCAAATTCTATTAATTATAAATGGATCTAATTTATATAAACCAAAGGAAATATTCATATTGTTGTCAAAACTGCTTTTTATGAAACAAGATTCAATTATATTCCTGTCGACCATGGACTTGCTTGATACTACTTTCTCAACTTTTTGAAAATCAATTGGATGGTTAAAATCTCTTACATGAATAAATAGAGCATTGGAATCTTGTCCAGTTCTAATGCTATATTTTTTTTTATTTTATTATCACACCGGCCGATTCCCACCAAGGCAGGGTGGCCCGAAAAAGAAAAACTTTCACCATCATTCACTCCATCACTGTCTTGCCAGAAGGGTGCTTTACACTACAGTTTTTAAACTGCAACATTAACACCCCTCCTTCAGAGTGCAGGCACTGTACTTCCCATCTCCAGGACTCAAGTCCGGCCTGCCGGTTTCCCTGAATCCCTTCATAAATGTTACTTTGCTTACACTCCAACAGCACGTCAAGTATTAAAAACCATTTGTCTCCATTCACTCCTATCAAACACGCTCACGCATGCCTGCTGGAAGTCCAAGCCCCTCGCACACAAAACCTCCTTTACCCCCTCCCTCCAACCCTTCCTAGGCCGACCCCTACCCCGCCTTCCTTCCACTACAGACTGATACACTCTTGAAGTCATTCTGTTTCGCTCCATTCTCTCTACATGTCCGAACCACCTCAACAACCCTTCCTCAGCCCTCTGGACAACAGTTTTGGTAATCCCGCACCTCCTCCTAACTTCCAAACTACGAATTCTCTGCAATATATTCACACCACACATTGCCCTCAGACATGACATCTCCACTGCCTCCAGCCTTCTCCTCGCTGCAACATTCATCACCCACGCTTCACACCCATACAAGAGCGTTGGTAAAACTATACTCTCATACATTCCCCTCTTTGCCTCCAAGGACAAAGTTCTTTGTCTCCACAGACTCCTAAGTGCACCACTCACTCTTTTTCCCTCATCAATTCTATGATTCACCTCATCTTTCATAGACCCATCCGCTGACACGTCCACTCTCAAATATCTGAATACGTTCACCTCCTCCATACTCTCTCCCTCCAATCTGATATTCAATCTTTCATCACCTAATCTTTTTGTTATCCTCATAACCTTACTCTTTCCTGTATTCACCTTTAATTTTCTTCTTTTGCACACCCTACCAAATTCATCCACCAATCTCTGCAACTTCTCTTCAGAATCTCCCAAGAGCACAGTGTCATCAGCAAAGAGCAGCTGTGACAACTCCCACTTTGTGTGTGATTCTTTATCTTTTAACTCCACGCCTCTTGCCAAGACCCTCGCATTTACTTCTCTTACAACCCCATCTATAAATATATTAAACAACCACGGTGACATCACACATCCCTGTCTAAGGCCTACTTTTACTGGGAAAAAATTTCCCTCTTTCCTACATACTCTAACTTGAGCCTCACTATCCTCGTAAAAACTCTTCACTGCTTTCAGTAACCTACCTCCTACACCATACACTTGCAACATCTGCCACATTGCCCCCCTATCCACCCTGTCATACGCCTTTTCCAAATCCATAAATGCCACAAAGACCTCTTTAGCCTTATCTAAATACTGTTCACTTATATGTTTCACTGTAAACACCTGGTCCACACACCCCCTACCTTTCCTAAAGCCTCCTTGTTCATCTGCTATCCTATTCTCCGTCTTACTCTTAATTCTTTCAATTATAACTCTACCATACACTTTACCAGGTACACTCAACAGACTTATCCCCCTATAATTTTTGCACTCTCTTTTATCCCCTTTGCCTTTATACAAAGGAACTATGCATGCTCTCTGCCAATCCCTAGGTACCTTACCCTCTTCCATACATTTATTAAATAATTGCACCAACCACTCCAAAACTATATCCCCACCTGCTTTTAACATTTCTATCTTTATCCCATCAATCCCGGCTGCCTTACCCCCTTTCATTTTACCTACTGCCTCACGAACTTCCCCCACACCCACAACTGGCTCTTCCTCACTCCAAGATGTTATTCCTCCTTGCCCTATACACGAAATCACAGCTTCCCTATCTTCATCAACATTTAACAATTCCTCAAAATATTCCCTCCATCTTCCCAATACCTCTAACTCTCCATTTAATAACTCTCCTCTCCTATTTTTAACTGACAAATCCATTTGTTCTCTAGGCTTTCTTAACTTGTTAATCTCACTCCAAAACTTTTTCTTATTTTCAACAAAATTTGTTGATAACATCTCACCCACTCTCTCATTTGCTCTCTTTTTACATTGCTTCACCACTCTCTTAACTTCTCTCTTTTTCTCCATATACTCTTCCCTCCTTGCATCACTTCTACTTTGTAAAAACTTCTCATATGCTAACTTTTTCTCCCTTACTACTCTCTTTACATCATCATTCCACCAATCGCTCCTCTTCCCTCCTGCACCCACTTTCCTGTAACCACAAACTTCTGCTGAACACTCTAACACTACATTTTTAAACCTACCCCATACCTCTTCGACCCCATTGCCTATGCTCTCATTAGCCCATCTATCCTCCAATAGCTGTTTATATCTTACCCTAACTGCCTCCTCTTTTAGTTTATAAACCTTCACCTCTCTCTTCCCTGATGCTTCTATTCTCCTTGTATCCCATCTACCTTTTACTCTCAGTGTAGCTACAACTAGAAAGTGATCTGATATATCTGTGGCCCCTCTATAAACATGTACATCCTGAAGTCTACTCAACAGTCTTTTATCTACCAATACATAATCCAACAAACTACTGTCATTTCGCCCTACATCATATCGTGTATACTTATTTATCCTCTTTTTCTTAAAATATGTATTACCTATAACTAAACCCCTTTCTATACAAAGTTCAATCAAAGGGCTCCCATTATCATTTACACCTGGCACCCCAAACTTACCTACCACACCCTCTCTAAAAGTTTCTCCTACTTTAGCATTCAAGTCCCCTACCACAATTACTCTCTCACTTGGTTCAAAGGCTCCTATACATTCACTTAACATCTCCCAAAATCTCTATCTCTCCTCTGCATTCCTCTCTTCTCCAGGTGCATACACGCTTATTATGACCCACTTCTCGCATCCAACCTTTACTTTGATCCACATAATTCTTGAATTTACACATTCATATTCTCTTTTCTCCTTCCATAACTGATCATTTAACATTACTGCTACCCCTTCCTTTGCTCTAACTCTCTCAGATACTCCAGATTTAATCCCATTTATTTCCCCCCACTGAAACTCTCCTACCCCCTTCAGCTTTGTTTCGCTTAGGGCCAGGACATCCAACTTCTTTTCATTCATAACATCAGCAATCATCTGTTTCTTGTCATCCGCACTACATCCACGCACATTTAAGCAACCCAGTTTTATAAAGTTTTTCTTCTTCTTCTCTTTTTTAGTAATTGTATACAGGAGAAGGGGTTACTAGCCCATTGCTCCCGGCATTTTAGTCGCCTCATACGACACGCATGGCTTACGGAGGAAAGATTCTTTTCCACTTCCCCATGGACAATAGAAGAAATAAAAAAGAACAAGAGCTATTTAGGAAAAGGGGAAAAACCTAGATGTATGTATATATATATATGCATGTGCGTGTCTGTGAAGTGTGACCAAAGTGTAAGTAGGAGTAGCAAGATATCCCTGTTATCTAGCGTGTTTATGAGACAGAAAAAGAAACCAGCTATATTTATGTTGTTTTAATCTTAGTTCGAGATTTTTACCAGTTTGACCGTAATAAACTTTATCACAAATTTTACAAGGAATCTTATAGACACATCCATCAGCATTTTGGGGGGAATTCTTTATCAAAAGTTTTTTTACTGTATCAAGATTTTTGAATACAACTTTAATATTAAAAGTCTTAAGAAGAGAAGGCATATCAACCAAGTTTTCATGGTAAGGGAGAACCAACATATTTTTAGTTGAATAAGGCTGGTTGTCCCTTTTTGGATTGTAAAAAGTATTTCTAGCAATTTTAAAAGATTTATCAATTACATTTCTTGGGTATTTTAAATCATTACCTATTTCATAAATTTTGGATATTTCCTCATCTATGAACTCAGGACTACAAATTCGTAAAGCTCTCAAAAACATTGATGAGAAAACAGACAGTTTGACTCTATCTTGATGCGAGGAATAATAGTGGACATAGGAACAGTTATTTGTAGGTTTTCTGTAAATTTTAAATTTGAATTCATTATTACCCTTAATAATTAAAACATCTAGAAAAGGCAATGAGTTATTTTCTTCAAATTCAACAGTAAAGTTTATAGAATGGGGTAAGCTATTTAATTTTCCAAGGAAATGGTGTATATCTACATTTTTGGGCATAAGACACAAAATATCATCAACATATCTGAACCATTTAGCTCTATTAGGGAGGATTGTGTTAAGCATCCTTGTTTCAAAAAATTCCATGTATAGGTTACTAAGAACAGGTGAAAGAGGATTTCCCATTGCAATACCAAACTTCTGAGTGTAAAACTTATCATTAAATACATATTTTGCATCAACAATGCAAAGTTTAATAAGTTTAATGATAGTAGGAACTGGCAATGGTAAATCATAGTTAACGAGTTCTTCAGATAAGAAACTTAATAAATCATCAACAAGAACTTTCGTAAACAAGGAAGTAACATCAAAACTAACCATGTTAAAATCATTTAAGTCAGTCAAGGAGCTTAATTTATCAACCAAGTCTATGTTGTTTTTAACATTAAAGTTAGAAATTTTGCCAACAATAGGGCTCAAAATATCAACAAGCCATTTGGATAATTTATATGAAACTGACCCTATGGAGCTAATAATTGGTCTGACTGGATTCCCTGGTTTGTGTGTTTTTATTAGTCCATACATGTAAGGTAAAGATGGATTAGTGGAAGTAAATTGTTTGACTAATTCATCTTTGCCTTTCAGTAGAAGTTTTATTGTTTTATAGAAGTTGTTGTTAACGGTTTCTAGGGGATTTTTCCTAAGTTAAATGATTTTAACATGGTTAGTTTTGATGTTACTTCCTTGTTTACGAAAGTTCCTGTTGATGATTCATTAAGTTTCTTATCTGAAGAACTCGTTAACTATGATTTACCATTGCCAGTTCCCACTATCATTAAACTTATTAAACTTTGCATTGTTGATGCAAAATTTGTATTTAATGATAGGTTTTACACTCAGAAGTTTGGTATGGCAATGGGAAATCCTCTTTCATCTGTTCTTAGTAACCTATACATGGAATTTTTTGAAACAAGGTTGCTTAACACAATCCTCCCTAATAGAGCTAAATGGTTCAGATATGTTGATGATATTTTGTGTCTTATGCCCAAAAATGTAGATATACACCATTTCCTTGGAAAATTAAATAGCTTACCCCATTCTATAAACTTTACTGTTGAGTTTGAAGAAAATAACTCATTGCCTTTTTTAGATGTTTTAATTATTAAGGGTAATAATGAATTCAAATTTAAAATTTACAGAAAACCTACAAATAACTGTTCCTATGTCCACTATTATTCCTCGCATCAAGATAGAGTCAAACTGTCTGTTTTCTCATCAATGTTTTTGAGAGCTTTACGAATTTGTAGTCCTGAGTTCATAGATGAGGAAATATCCAAAATTTATGAAATAGGTAATGATTTAAAATACCCAAGAAATGTAATTGATAAATCTTTTAAAGTTGCTAGAAATACTTTTTACAATCCAAAAAGGGACAACCAGCCTTATTCAACTAAAAATATGTTGGTTCTCCCTTACCATGAAAACTTGGTTGATATGCCTTCTCTTCTTAAGACTTTTAATATTAAAGTTGCATTCAAAAATCTTGATACAGTAAAAAAAACTTTTGATAAAGAATTCCCCCCAAAATGCTGATGGATGTGTCAATAAGATTCCTTGTAAAATTTGCGATAAAGTTTATTACGGTCAAACTGGTAAAAATCTCAAACTAAGATTAAAACAACATAAATATAGCATTAGAACTGAACAAGATTCCAATGCTCTATTTATTCATGTAAGAGATTTTAACCATCTAATTGATTTTCAAAAAGTTGAGAAAGTAGTATCAAGCAAGTCCATGGTCGACAGGAATATAATTGAATCTTGTTTCATAAAAAGCAGTTTTGACAATAATATGAATATTTCCTTTGGGTTATATAAATTAGATCCATTTATAATTAATAGAATTTGGGAAGAATTTAATAATACACTGGACAAATAATAATTTTTAAATTTTCTTGGGTAGAATAGTTTGTGGGTGAGTTGTGCAAAGGACCTTTCCAGTTGGGTCGGCGCGCGTCAAGTGTTTAACCGTTGTGGGATTTGATAGTGAGGTGTTGGCCAGACCCCTTATATAGCTTCCTTGGATGCTTTACTTTCATAGTTCCTTGATAATGTGAGTAGTCACGAAAGCGCTTGGAATTTCTCTATTCTTTCAGAGTGGTTGTTTTGCATATTCTGAAATCACCAGTTTACGGCTATCT
>NC_091295.1:44526688-44529188 GCF_038502225.1 Cherax quadricarinatus
GAATGTGTTTGACACAGTTCCACACAAGAGATTAGTGCAAAAACTGGAGGACCAAACAGGGATAACAGGGAAGGCACTACAATGGATCAGGGAATACTTGTCAGGAAGACAGCAGCGAGTCATGGTACGTGGCGAGGTGTCAGAGTGGGCACCTGTGACCAGCGGGGTCCCACAGGGGTCAGTCCTAGGACCAGTGCTATTTCTGGTATTTGTGAACGACATGACGGAAGGAATAGACTCCGAAGTGTCCCAGTTTGCAGATAACGTGAAGTTGATGAGAAGAATTCATTCGATCGAATACTAGGCAGAACTTCAAAGGGATCTGGACAGGCTGCAGACCTGGTCCAGCAATTGGCTCCTGAAGTTCAATCCTACCAAGTGCAAAGTCATGAAGTTTGGGGAAGGGCAAAGAAGACCGCAGACGGAGTACAGTCTAGGGGGCTAGAGACTACAAACCTCACTCAAGGAAAAAGATATAACACCAGGCACATCTCCTGAATCGCATATCAACCAAATAACTTCTACAGCATATGGGAGCCTAGCAAACCTCAGAACAGCATTCCGACATCTTAATAAGGAATCGTTCAGGACCCTGTACACCGTGTACGTTAGGCCCATATTGGAGCATGCGGCACCAGTTTGTAACCCACACCTAGCCAAGCACGTAAAGAAACTAGAGAAAGTGCAAAGGTTTGCAACCTGACGACACTGGAGGACATGAGAGATAGGGGGTATATGATAACGACATACAAAATACTGAGAGGAATTGAAAAGGTGGACAAAGACAGGATGTTTCAGAGATGGGACACAGCAACAAGGGGACACAGTTGGAAGTTGAAGACACAGATGAATCACAGGGATGTTAGGAATTATTTCTCCAGCCACAGAGTAGTCAGGAAGTAGAATAGTTTGGGAAGCGATGTAGTGGAGGCAGGATGCATACATAGCTTTAAGCATAGGTATGATAAAGCTCACGGTTCAGGGAGAGTGACCTAGTAGCGACCAGTGAAGAGGCGGGGCCAGGAGCTTGGACTCGACCCCTGCAGCCTCAAGTAGGTGAGTACAACTAGGTGAGTACACACACACGCGCGCGCGCGCGCTCGTGCGCACCTGCCCTCAAACACTCAGAATACATTTTCTGAAATTAAAAATCCCTAACCTCAACTCGCCTAATGGAAAGGGAAAGAGGGAAGGAGTGAAAGGGATTAGGGAGGGAGAAGGGAGGGGCTAGTAGAGGAAGGTGCAAGGGAAGGGAAGCTGTGTGGAAGGAACTTACAAATATAGACAAAGGTAGGCAGGGAGAACTGGTGAGGAGAAAGAGAGGGAGAGAGAGAAAGAGGGAAAGAAAGAGAGATAGACAGACAGAGACAGAAATAGACAGAAAAACAAAGGCAAAAATGGGGGAAGAGAAGGAGGAGGGAGAAACGACAGGTAACTGGGGGAATAAGGAGGGTGGGGGTGAATTAAGGAAGGAGGGGGAAAAAGAGAGAACGATATAGGAATGGAGGGACCATTTCGTTACTGAACCAATAAGCTGGCACATCTTTCCACAGAGTTCATAAACCGAAGCATCAACTCAGTAAGCCAATGGACACTAATATCTGTTCACTAACCCAAATGAAAAAAAAAATATATTCCACCCTACAGTGTATTTGCACAGTGCTGCTTTTTTTTGGTATTGATTCTATTCAATCAAGTGGTTTAAATCCCTCTAATAAATTAACAGTGCTCTGGATTCCTGATCGATCCAGATTAATATTTTATTCTGAGCTCAGTTTTTTTAACTAGTTTGTCCCACATAAAATTTATTACATGTTCTACGTGGGAAATGTATACGAATCCATAATATATATCTCGTATTTTATGTCTTTGTTTAATATATGTTATATTGAGATTTCTAAATGTAATAGTGATGCCAATGGTATATAAATAGTTGAAATTTTTAGCTCTTTATCAAATAATAATAATAATAATAATAATAATAATAATAATAAGAAGAAGAAGAATTTGAAATTTATCAGAGAAATCAATGCGACATTTTTTAGTTCAAATGAGAAATATTAAATAAAAAGTCATTCTTTGTTTGTAAGCAAATTTCTTCAATATCTTTATTGAGTAGTGAAAAAAAGTCACAAAACTATAATTAAACAAGACGTGGACAAGAATTGAACAAGAGCTAAGTCAAACTTTGCATGAAGATCTGTACAAAACCTGAAAAAGAATTTCACAAGACTTAGACACGACCTTCACGAGACCTGAAGAAGGCCTGGGCAAGACCTTCAAGAAACCTTCACGAGACCTTCACGAGACTTTCACGAGACCTGGGCAATACCTAAACTAGACCTGGTTCATACCTCGTCCTAGCCGGCGCACTTACACGGCCTCGGACGATTTATTTAGCGTGTACAGGAATGGAACCTCAAGGCATAGGAATGATTGGAATATGTAGCAAGCAGGGCGAAACTGCAGGGACAGGAATGGTTGGAATGTAGGAAGGGCT
>NC_091295.1:44539188-44551688 GCF_038502225.1 Cherax quadricarinatus
AAGCCCCTTGCCCACAAAACCTCCTTTACCCCCTCTCTCCAACCCTTTCGAGGACGACCCCTACCCCGCCTTCCTTCCCCTATAGATTTATATGCTTTCCATGTCATTCTACTTTGATCCATTCTCTCTAAATGACCAAACCACCTCAACAACCCCTCTTCTGCCCTCTGACTAATACTTTTATTAACTCCACACCTTCTCCTAATTTCCACACTCCGAATTTTCTGCAATAATATTTACACCACACATTGCCCTTAAACAGGACATCTCCACTGCCTCCAACCGTCTCCTCGCTACTGCATTTACCACCCAAGCTTCACACCCATATAAGAGTGTTGGCACTACTATACTTTCATACATTCCCTTCTTTGCCTCCATAGATAACGTTTTTTGACTCCACATATACCTCAACGCACCACTCACCTTTTTTCCCTCATCAATTCTATGATTAACCTCATCCTTCATAAATCCATCCGCCGACACGTCAACTCCCAAGTATCTGAAAACATTCACTTCTTCCATACTCCTCCTCCCCAATTTGATATCCAATTTTTCTTTATCTAAATCATTTGACACCCTAATCACCTTACTCTTTTCTATGTTCACTTTCAACTTTCTACCTTTACACACATTCCCAAACTCATCCACTAACCTTTGCAATTTTTCTTTAGAATCTCCCATAAGCACAGTATCATCAGCAAAAAGTAACTGTGTCAATTCCCATTTTGAATTTGATTCCCCAAAATTTAATCCCACCCCTCTCCCGAACACCCTAGCATTTACTTACTTTACAACCCCATCTATAAATATATTAAACAACCATGGTGACATTACACATCCCTGTCTAAGACCTACTTTTACCGGGAAGTAGTCTCCCTCTCTTCTACACACCCTAACCTGAGCCTCACTATCCTCATAAAAACTCTTTACAGCATTTAATATCTTACCACCTATTCCATATACTTGCAACATCTGCCACATTGCTCCTCTATCCATATATCTATATATATATATATATATATATATATATATATATATATATATATATATATATATATATATATATATATATATATATATATATATACAAAACAACCACTCTGAAAGAATAGAGAAATTCCAAGCGCTTTCGTGACTACTCACATTATCAAGTTCCTTGATAATGTGAGTAATCACACTACTCTCTATTCTTTCAGTAATTGACTTTACATATTCTGAAATCACCTGTTTACTGTGATCTTATTGCATATATATATATATATATATATATATATATATATATATATATATATATATATATATATATATATATATATATATATATATATATATGTCAAATGAATATGTAAAACTGGTCAATTAGCAAGAACTCATTTAAAATTAAGTCTTCTCTAAAATTTTCTCTTATACGTTTAAAGATATATTTTTTTCATTAATGTTGATGTAAAAATTTATAATTTTGCACCAAAAGGAACTTAGAAAACTTACCTAACCTTATTATAACAAAAACAATTTATTTTAGCCTAAAACCCAACGAAATATATTTTAGATTTGTTTACAATAATTTAATACTAAATAAACACAGTGAAATATATTTTTTCGTTAGGTTCAGAATGATTTTGGCGAAATTATTGCATACACAAATTTTCGCTTGTCCTATATGGCAAGAGGAGCATTGCTATTTAAGCCAAGATGGCAAGTTCTGCCTATTCGACATATATATATATATATATATATATATATATATATATATATATATATATATATATATATATATATATATATATATATATATATATATATATATATATATATATATATATATATATATATATATATATATATATATATATATATATATATATATATATATATATATATGTATATATATGCAATAAGATCACAAATTAAACCGCTTAGCCCATTCTAAAAACTTTACTGTTGAATTTGAAGAAAATAACTCATTGCCTTTTCTAGATGTTTTAATTATTAAGGGTAATTCAAATTTAAAATTTACAGAAAACCTACAAATAACTGTTCCTATGTCCACTATTATTCTTCACATCAAGATAGAGTTAAACTGTCGATTTCTCATCAATGTTTCAGAGAGCTTTACGTATTTGTAGTCCAGAGTACATAGATGAGGAAATATCCAAAATTTATGAAATAGCTAATGATTTGAAATACCCAAGAAACGTAATTGATAAATCTTTTAAAATTGCTAGAAATACTTTTTACAATCCAAAAAGGGACAACCAGTCTTTACGACTTCGTGAGTCAGTCTTATTCAACTAAAAATATGTTGGTTCTCCCTTACCATGAAAACTTGGTTGATATGCCTTCTCTTCTTAAGACTTTTAATATCAAAGTTGTATTTAAAAATCTTGATACAGTAAAAAAAAATTTTGATAAAGAATTCCCCCCAAAATGCTGACGGATGTGTCTATAAGATTCCTTGTAAAATTTGCGATAAAGTTTATTACGGTCAAACTGGTAAAAATCTCGAACTAAGATTAAAACAACATAAATATAGCATTAGACCTGAACAAGATTCCAATGCTCTATTTATTCATGTAAGAGATTTTAACCATCCAATTGATTTTCAAAAAGTTGAGAAAGTAGTATCAAGCAAGTCCATGGTCGACAGGAATATAATTGAATCTTGTTTCATAAAAAGCAGCTTTGACAATAATATGAATATTTCCTTTGGTTTATATAAATTAGATCCATTTATAATTAATAGAATTTGGGAAGAATTTAATAATACATTGGACAAATAATAAATTTTTAAATTCTTAATTCTTGGGTAGAATAGTTTGTTTGTGGGTTGTGTGAAGGACATGTCTAGTTGGGCCAGTGGGCCTGCTGCAGTGTTCCCTTTCTTATGAGTCACTCGTCAAGTGTTGCTTTGTTGTGGGATGTGATAGTGAGGTGTGGGCTAGACCCTTTATGTGCCTTCCTTTGATGCATTACTTTTATTGTTCCTTGATAATGTGAGTAGTCACGAAAGAGCTTGGAATTTCTCTATTTTTTTTTTTTTACAATGGTTTGTTTCCATATATATATATATATATATATATATATATATATATATATATATATATATATATATATATATATATATATATATATATATATATATATATATATATATATATATATATATATATATATATATATATATATACATATATATATATATATATTATATATATATATATATATATATATACATATATGTGTGTGTGTGTGTGTGTCAGGCGATGCAAGTGCTCTCAGTTGTTATGCTGACGACTGGGCCGATGTTTGGAGTCGTTAGGTCGGATGTTCCTCCTTAGGTGTCGGTGAAGCAGCTACACCAACAATGAGATGCTTATAGCTAATGTTATTTTATTGTGCATGATTATTTTTTTTTTTTTTTTTTTTGCTGAAGTTGCTTAGTGATGTACCAGTATCGGTCACAATGGATGTTATGCATTGTTTATTATTATTATTATTATTATTATTATTATTATTATTATTATTATTATTATTATTATTATTATTATTATTACTATTATTATTTTATTGTTTTTTATTATTTTTATTTCGTTTTTTACTAACGCATCAGCCGTCTCCCACCAAGGTAGGATGGCCAGAAAAAAAAACTTTCATCCTCATCATCATTCGCTCAGTCACTGTCTTGCAAGAGACACGCTTACACTATACTTATAAAACTGCAACATTAACACCCCTCCATCAGAGTGCCGGCACTGTACTTTCCATCTCCAGGACTCAACTCCGGCCTGCCGGCTTCCCTGAATCCCTTCATAAATGTTGCCATGCTCATACTCCAACAGCACGTCAAGCTCTATAAACCATCTGTCTCCATTGGTTCCTATCTAACGCACTCACGCATGCTTGCTGGAAGTCCAAGCCCCTCGCACACAAAACCTCCTTTACCCCCTCCCTCCAACATTTCCTAGGCCGACCCCTACCTCGCCTTCACTCCACTACAGATTTATACACTCTCGAAGTCATTCTACTTCGTTTCATCCTCTCTAGATGTCCGAACATTCTCAACAACCCCTTCTCATCCCTCTGGATAATAGTTTTGGTAATTCCACACCTCCTCCTAATCTCCAAACTACGAATTCTCTGCATTATATTCACACTACACATTACCCTCAGACACGACATCTCCACTGCCTCCAGCCTTCTCCTTGTTACAATATTCACTACCCATGCTTCATCGTTGGTATAACTTTACTCTCTTACATCCTTCTCTTTGCTTCCATTATTATTATTATTATTATTATTATTATTATTATTATTATTATTATTATTATTATTATTATTATCATTTGTTGTAGTAGTAGTAGTAGTAGTAGTAGTACTAGTAGTAGTAGTAATAGTAGCAGTAGTAGTAGTAGCACATACTTTCGCAAGAATGCTATAACCGTAAGGGTCATACAGCTCCTGCGAGAGGAATAAAATTAAGTTCCATTCCAGTAAAAGGAGGATAGCTCCAGCTTCTCGGATCAAGAGCTTCTCCCTCCACCCCTTCACCGCATACACACTCCATGAAAGGGTGCTATAGCGATCTACTGTAACACGGTTCTAATATGCCTCCAGTATCATGCAATATAACCGCAATGTACAGTGGAAATATTCCAAAAGCTTTCGTCATTACTCACATTATCCACTGGATGTTCCTTCATAATGTGAGAAATTACGAAAGCGCTTGGGAAAATACTTTTCATTGTGGTTATATTTTTATGATATCGTCTCTTTCCTGTGATCCTTCTGTACGTCTGGTGTTATCATGAAAAAAAAAACAGGTATGTTTAATTTACACGGAAGGATAAAGCAAACAGGTAAGAAAAAACAGGTATGTTTAATTTACACGGAAGGATAAAGCAAACAGGTAAGAAAAAACAGGTATGTTTAATTTACACGGAAGGATAAAGCAAACAGGTAAGAAAACACAGGTATGTTTAATTTACACGGAAGGATAAAGCAAACAGGTAAGAAAAAACAGGTATGTTTAATTTACACGGAAGGATAAAGCAAACAGGTAAGAAAAAACAGGTATGTTTAATTTATACGAAAGGATAAAACAAACAGGTAAGAAAAAACAGGTATGTTTAATTTATACGAAAGGATAAAACAAACAGGTAAGAAAAAACAGGTATGTTTAATTTATACGAAAGGATAAAACAAACAGGTAAGAAAGGTAAAAAATAGATCGTCTAGTTAGAGGAACTAACATTATTATGTTTTTTTTTTACCTTTCTGTCAAGTTCATCAAGTCAGTGATGGTGCAAATTCGTACAACCCACCATTCCCAATGACAAGGATTTAGAGATGGCTAGAAATGTTTAAATTTGCAGCATGGCTTTGCAAGTGATTCGCAGCATGGCTTTACTAATGATTCGCAGCATGGCTTTACTAATGATTCGCAGCATGGCTTTACTAATGATTCGCAGCATGGCTTTACTGATGATTCGCAGCATGGCTTTACTAATGATTCGCTGCATGGCTTTACTAATGATTCGCAGCATGGCTTTACTGATGATTCGCAGCATGGCTTTACTAATGATTCGCTGCATGGCTTTACTAATGATTCGCAGCATGGCTTTACTGATGATTCGCAGCATGGCTTTACTAATGATTCGCAGCATGGCTTTACTAATGATTCGCAGCATGGCTTTACTAATGATTCGCAGCATGGCTTTACTAATGATTCGCAGCATGGCTTTACTAATGATTCGCAGCATGGCTTTACTAATGATTCGCAGCATGGCTTTACTAATGATTCGCAGCATGGCTTTACTAGTGATTCGCAGCATGGCTTTACTAATGATTCGCAGCATGGCTTTACTAATGATTCGCAGCATGGCTTTACTAATGATTCGCAGCATGGCTTTACTAATGATTCGCAGCATGGCTTTACTAATGATTCGCAGCATGGCTTTACCAATTATTCGCAGCATGGCTTTACTAATGATTCGCAGCATGGCTTTACTGATGATTCGCAGCATGGCTTTACTGATGATTCGCAGCATGGCTTTACTAATGATTCGCAGCATGGCTTTACTAAACAATATCATAGCTTTACAAATATTTTGCATCATGATTTTACAAATAATTCACGGTAGTGAGTTATTTGTAAAATCATAATGTATAATTTACGGTATGGCTTTACACACACACACACACAAATAGCAGAAAGCTAATCATGTTAAATCATGCCTTTACAGCCAATGCACAGGAAAACTTTGCAAATTTGTCGAATTCAATATGCTCTAGTTCTTTTCGAACACTGTTTAAAGTAAAAAAAAAAACTGCATATATTACGATCTTGCAGGGTTTATCAAAACGCTGGATGCTGTTCATCTTGAGAGCTGAGTCACTAAGAGGAGAGGTCCCAGGTAACAGTCTTTGCAGGATTCGTCCTAAATTGGATGGATGAGGTCCGCTTACGGTTCAGCAAACAGAGGTAACATCTACTGAGTCGATCTTATAATGGCAAGAGAAAGAGAGAGAGAGAGAGAGAGAGAGAGAGAGAGAGAGAGAGAGAGAGAGAGAGAGAGAGAGAGAGAGAGAGAGAGAGAGAGAGAGAGAGAGAGAGAGAGAGAGAGAGAGAGAGAGAGAGAGAGAGAGAGAGAGAGAGAGAGAGAGAGAGAGAGAGAGAGAGAGAGAGTAAACAGTCATAGTACCGTGGCTGGGAATAATTCAAGAGAAAAAAAAAGACGGAATTATGAAAGAAATATTTTAACAAAGTTTAGATCCAGTCTTAGCTTTTTTTTGGGGGGGGGGGACGGCCCTTGTCGTGACCTGGTCGCAAACGAAATGCCACCAAATTATTTACTCCGTTCATTTGGAAAAACAATAGCTGCCAACGAGGCCTAAATTAGCAAGCTCTGCCTATATAAAATCGCTTGCAGATATATATACAAATCTGTTTGTGTCTAATAAATTGGGCGTGAGCACCGCTCTCCCTAAATGGTGGGATGCAGGAGTCGTCAATGCAGCCTCTGCAACACATATTGCAGAGCAAGCAGAGACATACGGTACTGTAAATATTTTCTCCTAAAGTATTGCTAACCATTTGGTGCATTGTTTTTGCAAGCTCGGCTTGATATTGGTCTATAAAATTTACGGATTTGTGTTGTTGTTTCTTTGTTTATATAGAGGAGGTTTTAAGGGTTTTTCCTATATTTTTCTAAAATTTTCGTATATTCAATTATATATAGTAAGAATGTGCCACTAATAAGTAGGTTGAAACCGTGTAATAATAGGCCTAGACTAGTGCCTAACAAATTTTTAATCAACATTCCCCCTCCCCCATATTCCTGTCATCTCAGAAATTAGTTAATACGTTATTTTATCATACCTTTCCTGGTATTTTTAAAACTTTGTTTTGTAGGGTCGTGAAAATAGCAATACGAAAGTTAAGGAATAGCTGGGGTTTGAATTCACTTTCCACGACTGGGAGGCGCACACGTTTTCAATTTGCTACAGACAGATAGAAATGCGGGAACCGAAATTCTTCCTTGAAAAAACTAAATTGTGATTCAGTTTTCTTTAAATATCCACAATAAAAAGAAACGAGAGAGCCATCGTGCACTCTGCTAATAGATGAAAATACTCACATGTGTTGTTTCATGTCATATGTACATATTTTTGCATTAATTCGTAATACCCATTTCATTATATTTGTTTTTAATTACCATCCAGTAGTACTTCTGAGAAGAAAGTCGGTACTCACCTAGTTGTGGTTGCAGGAGTCGAGTCACAGCTCCTGATGTTGTACTACTGGTTGTTATTGTTTAATCATGATTCTTCAAGGAAGAAAAACTATTAAATAGAAAGAGGTAAAGGACTGACAGCGGCATTTTGAGTGAGGTCCCTTGGGACGGCACCATGAAGGAGGACACCAGCTTAGAATGCAGGAAAATATCTGAGAATTTTCCAGCAGAATACACACTATATAAAATGGGTAGGTATTCCTCGGTGATACTTCCCGTTAGGAAAGGCACACAAATAATAGTAAATTGTTATCTCGTCCATCCACATATTTTATTAAATAGGTTTTTTTCGCCCTTCTGACATGCTTGTTTGTGCGTGTAAGTTTATTCAGGTATACACAAATACAGTTACGTAGATTATCATACATAACAGCATATGTGTAAAGTGGTGGAGTGAGTGGAAGAAGTGTATTATTACCATTGAGTAGTTAAGCGTCGTACTTGCAACACTATATAATATTTATTTTCCATTCGTAACTTTAGAGTAAATATGAGAAGCTATTTTCTATTTATAAATATTAAAATTCTCAAATACGTTCTTGTTTGATGGTTAACAAGGATGCTTTCCACGAAGTATGAAGCCATACGCCTGGGAGAGATGACCAGTACTCTGGGCGGAGTACGAAAAGTCAGTGTACTCTCATCACTGGAAGTGTTTGAACTTGTGGTCTCATCTGAGTATAAGAGGTCAGTGTGCCCTGATCACTGGACGTGTTTGTACTTATAGACTAGAGCTCGGTGGGGATTACTTATATTTCGACTAATTTTCACCAGTTCGTCTATAGCAGATAAGTTTACGTAGCCGCACAACATGGGATATAAGTCAGATGAAATTATTAAGTGCTTCTTAGGAGAAACACTGAATTTAAAGACGACTATAAAAAAATAAGCAGCACTGCAGCAGGACTATTGGCCCATGCTAGGTACGTCAGTTTCACAAAACAATGAATATATTTCTGCCGTATTGTGTTTTCTTGGTCTCACAATGAGTTGAATCAGTTTTATTAAATACAACTTTTATTTTTTCCTAAACTTCTGTTTTTGTCTTTATTTTCTGGTAGTTAAATATTCATTCCCTATAGACTGTTATTCATTAAAACACTGAACAGTTGTTTTAAAACAGAAAGTTTGTTTTTTGTGGGGATTGAACCTCATGGCAGATGTAAGCCTAAGTCTATGTATCAGAGGCTACAGGCTAGGATGAAATAAATATTTGCGAAAAAAATGATTAGCTATTTTGAAAATATAATTAACTTGAAAATCTCAGTTTAAGAAAAAAAATGTGGTGACAAGATAAGAATTCTTGTGTCCATGACCGTCGTATCGACACATCGCTGCTTTACAGTGTTGAAATATATACATATCTCCGAGTACATTGCAATGAAATATCAGCATATCGCTGGGTATATAGCAATGAAATGTCAACATCGCGGGGTCTACAGCGATGAGATATAATTGAAAAGCCAATAAACCCCTGGCTGCCTTCAAGAGAGAGCTGGACAGATACCTAAAGTCTGTGCCGGATCAGCCGGGCTGTGGCTCGTACGTTGGACTGCGTGCGGCCAGCAGTAACAGCCTAGTTGATCAGGCCCTGGTCCATCGGGAGGCCTGGTCATGGACCGGGCCGCGGGGGCGTTGATCCCCGGAATAACCTCCAGGTAACCAGGTAAACATACCAGGGGCGGGGTTAGAACCCTCGATCAGAGAGTCTCAAAGCTCCAGACCAACGCGTTAGCTGGTTCTAACCCCGCCCGAGGTATGATTTGCTTGCAATCGTGTCATTACGATTTCGTGGGTCATGAAAAGCTAATAATGCTGAAAGCTACTATAAAAAGCGAACAGTTACTGAAAGAAACGGCTGAAAAAAACTCAAACTAAATCCTTGTTTATATTTAATCGGGAGGACGAGTAATATTGTGACACAGTAAACATGGGTTGATCCCACTGATGACTCTGCTCCTCTTAAACACCTGAGAAATATATTGAACATAATTATCGTACTATTTGTATATTCCAGGGTTATTAACTGTTCATGACAAGTCTGTTCTAAGTGAAATTTAGTACATTACACTAATCCCCGGGATGTTTGACTTCTCAAGTGGAAGACAAATACTGCCTTGAGCGGGTGGCATAAACACTGTTTATGCCGGTTGACTCTCTTTTCCAATTTCTTGCTTCTCTGCTCAATGTACACTTGACTACACTGTGGTAAATACATGCGACAGTCAAATCAGTGAATAAGATAGACAAAATTTGAAGATAGGGAAAGGCTTCATCAGACAATGATTAAAGATGTCTGTTCCTTTGAGCAAATGCCTCAACAGTGCTCCTCTCTGCAATTGTGTCTAGCTTTTCCACTTGTCTACTTAATCAAAAGGTGTTTCAAAGTGTTCATGGGGAGAGCGCTTGTTTCACATGTGATAGGGGAGGCAAGACGTGTAGCCGCGTCCCCTGCCGCGTACTGCCTCTCTTCACCTAGTAAGAAAAATGTCCTTGTACGTTTGATGACGATTTATGAAAACAGCCACGAATTTAGAACTGTCGATGGGAACAGCTGGTCCCAGAAGACGAGGAGGTGCTTGTACCTCTTCCCATGGCAGACATTGGTCTGAGACACTCCCAAGACAGGGAACCAAGGCCGGACTACCTCTTGGAATAGGCCCGGGCCGGGCGATTATACCGGCGAATGTACTACCTATCTACCTTGCCTGTGCTCCAGAATCTTCACGACTACGGTGCTCTTCACACCAACTCCAAGGCTGAGGGACTGATTACCTCATCTTTTGTATATAGTTCTACTGTCTTCTATTCATGTCCTTGAATCTGTATTGATAAAGCCACTGGATGGCGAAACGTCTACAATAAAGATACCCAGATATTGCACATGTCTTAATTTTCATCTTGTCGGTATTGTATACCATGTACTCTATTTCATCAAAAAATGCAGAGAACGGCTACACAAATTTTCAACACCATGGAAAGAAAGAGTAAGCCTGTTAGCTCAGCCTTCTGATAGGCAGCAATGCTGCTGCCACTTTTACGTTTATGTCGATAACGTCTTTCCTATGCAGATATCAGACACCATTCAGGGTTTCTTACATGACAGATTAGCCAATGAGTCATATTAACAGGACATTAGCAGCATGGATGTCATTGCAGGCTTCCATATCATTGCTTGTAAGGCATTCAAACATTTTATATATGGGTGAAACAACACTCGATATTACCACAAGGATTCAGGAAAATAGATATATTTGGTGAGCAAATAACATAAACAACTCATATGAAAACTGCCAAGGAGGAAGGGGGGGGGGGGAGAAAATTCTTTGAAGCGGCTGCGAATCGGAATTCCAGTACAGAAGGAGAGAACTAAGAGGCACTGAACATCACTCCGACATCATGTGAACTACTGGGCAGAGCCAAGCATCTCAGTGTGATGTAATCAGGGGAATATCTTTCTCTCTCTCTCTCTCTCTCTCTCTCTCTCTCTCTCTCTCTCTCTCTCTCTCTCTCTCTCTCTCTCTCTCTCTCTCTCTCTCTCTCTCTCTCTCTCTCTCTCATTATCAAAATGCTCTATGCCATTTACCACCACACCCACCCCTACCACAACCATCAAAACCACCACTATCACTACCCCAAACCCCACCCCATCACCACTACCTCAACCCCCACCATTCATGCATCTACGTTGATTAAATTAATGACCCTCTAAGATGAACCTATAATATATAAAACAATCTCCCTCCGGTATAATTAAGCTTAATATCTGTAATGATATATGACACATGGGAAGAAAGAGAGGAAGAGAAGATGCCACTATCAAAGGGGAAAAGAGGACGAAGGAAGAGCTGGAGGAGAGCTAAGGGAGTGGGAAAAGAGAGGAAGACCGGATGAAAATAAGGGATGCGAGAGAGAAAATGAACGGGAATAGGAAAGAGGAGAACGAAAGAAATGAAGAAGCGCTAAAGAAAACGCAAGGAAGAGGATGAAAGAGAAGAATATGGAGGAGAGGGGTAGGGTAATGAAGAACAGAACAGAAACGGGGGGGGGAATGAATGAGAAGGGGGGGAAAGAAGAGGCAGATCAGGCAATAAAAACAAAGATTGATATTCCACTCCTCATTATCATTTCATCAGGTTTGGGGTACACGGGAAGAATTATCAGTGTGTCCTCCAACGTGTCTTGCAGATGCTGTCGGGGGATGATGTACTGGTGGACGGTGTGTGTGCGTTCGGGGTTGATGGCTAGAGGGACATGTAAAGAGTTTGTGTTTCTTTGGCTGATGAGTAGAGAGTCTGGTGAAAAGTTGTGGACAGAGAGGTATGTGGACGGTATACGTGGCGTGGATAAATCGATAGATTGATAGATAGATGGTTTGTGTGTGGTGGATAGTGCCTGATATACAAGTGAAGGGTTTAATCGCCGTGGGGACTGGAGGATAGATATAGATAGATTAAAAAAATAATGTGGGATTAAAGGATAGAGGGATGGGTGAACGTGTTTTGTGGGTCTGTCATGGGTGAAGCTTTAGCGTGGTTCTCTATTGTGCTATTCTGATGCGTGCGTAGTTGGGATAGTTCTCTCGGGGGGGGGGGTTAATATAGCAGATCAGCGATTATTATTATAAATTAATTATTATACGTGTTACTACTATATAATTATCATTTTAAAAATTTTAAAATATATATTACGTTGTTAACGCCATTA
>NC_091295.1:44556688-44569188 GCF_038502225.1 Cherax quadricarinatus
CGAATAGGCAGAACTTGCGATCTTGGCTTAAACAGCAGCGCTCATCTTGCCATATAGGACAAGCAAAAATTTGTGTATGCAATAATTTCGCCAAAATCATTCTGAACCTAACGAAAAAAATATATTTCACTGTGTTTGTTTGGTATTAAATTATTGTAAACAAATATAAAATATATTTAGTTGGGTTAGGCTAAAATAAATTGTTCTTGCTGAAATAAGGTTAGGTAAGTTTTCTAAGATTCTTTTGCTGCAAAATTAATTTTTTTTACGTTAACATTAATGAAAAAATATATCTTTAAAAGTAAAAGAGAAAATTTTTGAAAGGACTTAATTTTAAATGAGTCCTTGCTAATTGACCAGTTTTACATATTCGGCACGACATATATATATATATATATATATATATATATATATATATATATATATATATATATATATATATATATATATATATCTATATATATATATATATATATATTTCAATGCTAAAGTGGGCAAAAATGTTGTGGAGGGAGTTGTAGGTAAATTTGGTGTGCCAGGGGTAAATGAAAATGGGAAGCCTTTAATTAAGCTATGTGTAGAAAGAGGTTTGGTAATAAGTAATACATATTTTATGAAAAAGAGGATAAATAAATATACAAGGTATGATGTAGCACGTAATGAAAGTAGTTTGTTAGATTTTATATTGGTGGATAAAAGGTTGAAGGGTAGGCTATAGGATGTACACGTTTATAGAGGGGCAACTGATATATCGGAACATTATTTAGTTGTAGCTACAGTTAGAGTAAGAGGTGGTAGATGGAACAAGAGGAAAATGGCAACAAGCAAGAGGGAGGTGAAAGTGTATAAACTAAGGGAGGAGGAATTTCTGTGAGGTATAAGCAACTATTGGCAGAATGGTGGGCTGGTGCAAGTATGAGTAGTGGGGGGGGTTGAACAGGGTTGGAATAGTTTTAAAAATGCAGTATTAGAATGTGGGGCAGAAGTTTGTGGTTATAGGAGGGTGGGTGCAGGAGGAAAGAGGAGTGATTGGTGGAATGATGAAGTAAAGGGTGTGATAAAAGAGAAAAAGTTAGCTTATGAGAGGTTTTTACAAAGCAGAAAGAAGTGTTATAAGAAGATTAGAGTATATGGAGAGTAAAAGAAAGGTAAAGAGAGTGGTGAGAGAGTGCAAAAGAAGAGCAGATGATAGAGTGGGAGAGGCACTGTCCAGAAATTTTATTGAAAATAAGAAAAAAATTTGGAGTGAGTTAAACAAGTTAAGAAAACCTAGAGAACGAATGGATTTGTCAGTTAAAAACAGAGTAGGGGAGTTAGTAGATGGGGAGATGGAGGTATTGGGTAGTTGGCGAGAATATTTTGAGGAACTTTTAAATGTCGACGAAGAAAAGGAAACGGTAATTTCATGCACTGGCAAGGGAGGTATACCATCTTTTAGGAGAGAAGAAAAACAGGACGTGAGTGTGGGAGAGGTGCGTGAGGTATTCAGTAGAATGAAAGGGGGTAAAGCAGCTGGAACTGACGGGATCATGACGGAAATGTTAAAAGCAGGGGGGATATAGTGTTGGAGTGGTTGATGTTTTTGTTTAATAAATGTATGAAAGAGGGGAAGGTACCTAGGGATTGGCAGAGAGCATGTATAGTCCCTTTACATAAAGGGAAGGAGGACAAAAGAGATTGTAAAAATTATAGAGGAATAAGTTTACTGAGTATACCAGGTAGGGTTATAATTGAAAGAATTAGAGGTAAGACAAAATGTAGGATTGCGGATGAGCAAGGAGGTTTCGGAGTTGGTAGGGGATGTGTAGATCAAGTGTTTACATTGAAGCATATATGTGAACAGTATTTAGATAAAGATAGGGATGTTTTTATTGCATTTATGGATTTAGAAAAGGCATATGATAGAGTGGATAGAGATGCAATGTGGCAGATGTTACATGTATATGGAATAGGTGGTAAGTTACTAAATGCTGTAAAGAGTTTTTATGAGGAGAGTGAGGCTCAGGTTAAGGCGTGTAGAAGAGAGGGAGACTACTTCCCAGTAAAAGTAGGTCTTAGACAGAGATGTGTAATGTCACCATGGTTGTTTAATACATTTATAGATAGGGTTTAAAAGAAGTAAATGCTAGGGTGTTCAGGAGAGGGGTGGGATTAAATTATGGGGAATTAAATACAAAATGAGGATTGACACAGTTGCTTTTTGCTGATGATGCTGTGCTTATGGGAGATTCTAAAGAAAAATTGCAAAGGTTAGTGGATGAGTTTGGGATAGTGTGTAAAGGTAGAAAGTTGAAAGTGAACATAGAAAAGAGTAATGTGATGAGGGTATCAAATGATTTAGATAAACAAAAACTGGATATCAAATTTGGAAGGAGGAGTATGGAAGAAGTGAATGTTTTCAGATACTTGGGAGTTGACGTGTCGGCGGATGGATTTATGAAGGATGATGTTAATCATAGAATTGATGAGGGAAAAAAGGTGAGTGGTGCGTTGAGGTATATGTGGAGACAAAAAAAGTTATCTATGGAGGCAAAGAAGGGAATGTATGAAAGTATAGTAGTACCAACACTCCTATATGGGTGTGAAGCTTGGGCTGTGAATGCAGCAGCGAGGAGGCGGTTGGAGGCAGTGGAGATGTCCTGTCTAAGGGCAATGTGTGGTGTAAATATTATGCAGAAAATTCGGAGTGTGGAAATTAGGAGAAGGTGTGGAGTTAATAAAAGTATTAGTCAGAGGGCTGAAGAGGGGTTGTTGAGGTTGTTTGGTCATTTAGAGAGAATAGATCAAAGTAGAATGACATGGAGAGCGTATAAATCTGTAGGGGAAGGAAGGCGAGGTAGGGATCGTCCTCGAAAAGGTTGGAAGGAAGGGGTAAGGGAGGTTTTGTGGGCAAGGGGCTTGGACTTCCAGCAGGCGTGCATGAGCGTGTTCGATAGGAGTGAATGGAGACGAATGGTATTTGGGACTTGACGATCTGATGGAGTGTGAACAGTGTAATATTTAGTGAAGGGATTCAGGGAAACCGGTTATTTTTATATAGCCGGACTTGAGTCCTGGAAATGGGAAGTACAATGCCTGCACTCTAAAGGAGGGGTTCGGGATATTAGCAGTTTGGAGGGATATGTTGTGTATCTTTATACGTATATGCTTCAAAACTGTTGTATTCTGAGCACCTCTGCAAAAACAGTGATTATGTGTGAGTGAGGTGAAAGTGTTGAATGATGATGAAAGTATTTTCTTTTTTGAGGATTTTCTTTCTTTTTGGGTCACCCTGCCTCAGTGGGAGACGGCCGACTTGCTATATATATATATATATATATATATATATATATATATATATATATATATATATATATATCTATATATATATATATATATATATATATATATATATATATATATATATATATATATATTATATATATATATTATATATGTATATATTATATATATATATAATATATACATATATATGTGTGTGTGTGTGTGTGTATGTGTGTGTGTGTATGTGTGTATGTGTGTGTGCGTGTGTGCGTGTGTGCGTGTGTGTGTGTGTATGTGTGTGTGTGTGTGTGTGTGTGTGTGTGTGTGTGTGTGTCATGCAGAATAGGTAAAACTGGTCAATTAGCAAGAATTCAATTAAAATTAAGCCATTTCTAAAATTTTCTCTTATTCGAATCAAGATATATTATTTTTTCATTGATGATAATGTAAAAAACAATAATTTTGTACCAAAAAATCCTTAGAAAACTTTCCTAACCTTATTATAACAAGCACAATTTAATTTAGCCTAATCCAACTAAATATAGCTTAGATAAGGTTACAATAACATAATAATAAACAAACATAATGAAATGTGTTTTTTCGTTAAGTTCACAATGATTTTTATGAAATTATTGCGTACACAAATTTTCGCTTGCCTTATTCGGCAAGAAGAGCGTTGCTTTTTAAGCCAAAACTACCTATTTGGCACCACACACTCACACACACACACACACACACACACACACACACACACGCGCGCGCGCGCGCACACACACACACACATGCAAAGTCATGAACATATGTGAAGGGCAAAGAAGACCGCAGACAGAGTACAGGTTAGGTGGCCAAAGACTGCAAACCTCGCTCAAGGTGAAAGATCTTGGAGTGAGTATAACACCGAGCATGTCTCCGGAAGCACACATCAACCAAGTAACTGCTGAAGCATATGGGCGCCTGGCAAACCTGAGAACAGCGTTCCGATACCTTAATAAGGAATCTTTCAAGACACTGTACACCGTGTACATCAGGCCCATACTGGAGTATGCAGCACCTGTTTGGAAGCCACACTTGATAAAGCACGTCAAGAAACTAGAGAAAGTGCAAAGGTTTGCGACAAGGTTAGTTCCAGAGCTAAGGGGAATGTCTTATGAAGAAAGGTTAAGGGAAATCGGCCTGACGACACTAGAGGACAGGAGGGTCAGGGGAGACATGATAACGATACTGTACCAAGATTTTTGAATACAACTTTAATATTAAAAGTCTTAAGAAGAGAAGGCATATCAACCAAGTTTTCATGGTAAGGGAGAACCAACATATTTTTCGTTGAATAAGGCAGGTTGTCCCTTTTAAAGTTGTATTCAAAAATCTTGATACAGTAAAAAAAACTTTTGATAAAGAATTCCCCCCAAAATGCTGATGGATGTGTCTATAAGATTTCTTGTAAAATTTGCGATAAAGTTTATTACGGTCAAACTGGTAAAAATCTCGAACAAAGATTAAAACAACATAAATATAGCATTAGAACTGGACAAGATTCCAATGTTCTATTTATTCATATAAGAGATTTTAACCATCCAATTGATTTTCAAAAAGTTGAGAAAGTAGTATCAAGCAAGTCCATGGTCGACAGGAATATAATTGAATCTTGTTTCATAAAAAGCAGTTTTGACAATAATATGAATATTTCCTTTGGTTTATATAAATTAGATCCATTTATAATTAATAGAATTTGGGAAGAATTTAATAATACGCTGGACAAATAATAATTTTTAAATTTTCTTGGGTAGAATAGTTTGTTGGTGAGTTGTGCAAAGGACCTGTCCATTTGGGCCGGCGCTCGTCAGGTGTTTAACCGTTGTGGGATCTGATAGTGAGGTGTTGGCCAGACCCCTTATATAGCTTCCTTGGATGCTTTACTTTCATAGTTCCTTGATAATGTGAGTAGTCACGAAAGCGCTTGGAATTTCTCTATTCTTTCAGAGTGGTTGTTTTGCATATTCTGAAATCATCTGTTTACTGTGATCTTATTGCATATACAGTGGTCCCCCGCTTTTCGTAGTTCCTTGCAATCGTAAAATTCGCCAATCATAGAGGTATTTTCGTATAAACATGGACTCGCTTTTCATAGGTAGACTCGCGAGTCGTAGTTCGTCCGGGACGCGTACCCACGGCGTGAGCCAGGGCGGCAGCCAGTCTGGCATTGTTTACCAGTGAGCGAAGGTCCCCTCACGTGCTCCAGCAAAATATTTCATAATATTCCATTTATTTTAGTGCTTACAAGTACTAAATAAGCTACCATGGCTCCAAAGAAAGCTCCTAGTGCCAAGCGTGTGGTAAAGAAGGTGAGAAATACGATTGAATTTAAGAAAACCATCATTGAACAGTATGAAAGTGGTACAAGTGTGGCCGAACTGTCCAGGATGTATAAGAAACCCTACACAACCTTATGTTCCATAGTGGCCAAGAAAAATGAAATAGAGGATGCTGTTGTTGCAAAGGGAGTAACTATGCTCACAAAAATGAGATCACCAGTACTGGAAGAGGTTGAGAAGTTATTATTGGTGTGGATAAATGAGAAACAATTAGCAGGAGATACTCTTATGACTTCGTTTATTTGTGAAAAGGCTAGGCAGTTGCATGAAGATTTGGTAAAGAAATTGCCTGCAAATAGTGGTGAAGTGAGTAAATTTTAGGCCAGCAAAGGCTGGTTTGAGAGATTTAAGAACCATACTGGCATACACAGTGTGGTAAGGCATGGTGAGGCTGCCAGTTCGGACCACAAGGCTGCTGAAAAATATGTGCATGAATTCCAGGAGTACATAGAGGCTGAAGGACTGAAACCTGAACAAGTGTTCAATTGTGACGAAACAGGCCTCTTTTGGAAGAAAATGCCAAAGAGGACCTTCATTACACAAGAGGAAAAGGCAATGCCAGGACACAAGCCTATGAAAGACAGGCTGACGCTAATGTTCTGTGCTAATGCTAGTGGGGATTTCAAAGTGAAGCCATTACTAGTGTACCATTCTGAAAATCCCAGAGTGTTCAGGAAAAACAATGTTATGAAGAGTAAATTGTGTGTGTTTTGGAAATCTAATAGTAAGGCATGGGTCACGAGGGAAATTTTCGTCGAGTGGTTCAATGAAGTGTTTGGCCCAAGTGTGAAGGAGTATCTCCTGGAAAAGAAATTGGATCTCAAGTGCCTGCTAGTAATGGACAATGCACCTGCTCATCCTCCAAACTTGGATGACTTAATTTTCGAGGAGTTTGGGTTCATCACAGTAAAGTTCTTGCCCCCGAATACCACTCCTCTCCTCCAACCCATGGACCAGCAGGTTATTGCAAACTTTAAAAAACTCTACACAAAAGCAATGTTTCACAGGTGCTTGACTGTGACCACAGACACTCACTTGACCCTAAGGGAATTTTGGAGAGAACACTTCAGCATCCTCCACTGCATAACCCTTGTAGGTATGGCTTGGGAGGGAGTGACTACCAGGACTTTGAACTCTGCCTGGAGAAAATTGTGGCCAGATTGTGTCGACAAGAGGGATTTTGAAGAATTTGGGACTGACCCTAATGAGCCTATGTCTGTTGTAAAATCAATTGTGGCACTGGGGAGTTCCATGGGGTTGGATGTGAGTTTGGAGGATGTGGAAGAATTGGTGAAAGACCACAATGAAGAGCACACCACTGAGGAGCTGCAAGAGCTTCAGCAGGAAGAGCAACACATCGCAGCTCAGAATCTTGCTGCAGAGGAGGAGGAAGAGAGATGGAAGAAGGTGCCTTCTTCAGAAATTAAAGAGATTTTTACTATGTGGGGTAAGATGGAAAGCTTTATGGAGAAACATCACCCTAACAAGGTTGTTGCAAGCCAGGTTGGCAACATGTACAGTGACAAAGTCTTGGGCCATTTTAGGGAAGTATTAAAGAGACGCCAGAAACAGAGCTCTCTACACAGTTATTTTGTGAGACAGGACTCCAGTGGCTCTCAAGGTGGTCCTAGTGGCATTAAGAAACAGAGAAGAGAAGCAACCCCAGAAAAGCAAATGGTACCTGAGGTGTTGATGGAAGGGGATTCCCCTTCCAAACTATAAACAATCCACTCTCTCTCCTCCTCCAGTCTCCCATACACTAAGAAGAATCTCCAATAAAGGTAAGTGTTATGCTGTTAATGTTTCATTCATCATTTCCCATTGTATTGTTTATGTACTACATGCATATTTCATGTTAATATTTTTTTTGTTTTAATACTTCTGGGTGTCAGGAACGGATTAATTGTATTTACATTATTTCTTATGGGGAAAATTGATTCGTAAATCGTAAATTTCGTTTATAGTAACGGCTCCAGGAACGGATTAATTACGAACAACGAGGGACCACTGTATATATATATAGGTAGTAGGTTGGTAGACAGCAACCACCCAGGGAAGTACTACCGTCCTGCCAGATGACTGTGAAACAAAAACCTGTAACTGTTTTGCATGATGGTAGGATTGCTGGTTTCTTTTTCTGTCTCATAAACACGCTAAGATAACAGGGATATCTTGCTACTCCTACTTACACTTTGGTCACACTTCACAGACACGCACATGCATATATATATATACATACATCTAGGTTTTTCTCCTTTTTCTAAATAGCTCTTGTTCTTTTTTATTTCTTCTATTGTCCATGGGGAAGTGGAAAAGAATCTTTCCTCCGTAAGCCATGCGTGTCGTATGAGGCGACTAAAATGCCGGGAGCAATGGGCTAGTAACCCCTTCTCCTGTATACAATTACTAAAAAAGAGAAGAAGAAAAACTTTATAAAACTGGGTTGCTTAAATGTGCGTGGATGTAGTGCGGATGACAAGAAACAGATGATTGCTGATGTTATGAATGAAAAGAAGTTGGATGTCCTGGCCCTAAGCGAAACAAAGCTGAAGGGGGTAGGAGAGTTTCAGTGGGGGGAAATAAATGGGATTAAATCTGGAGTATCTGAGAGAGTTAGAGCAAAGGAAGGGGTAGCAGTAATGTTAAATGATCAGTTATAGAAGGAGAAAAGAGAATATGAATGTGTAAATTCAAGAATTATGTGGATTAAAGTAAAGGTTGGATGCGAGAAGTGGGTCATAATAAGCGTGTATGCACCTGGAGAAGAGAGGAATGCAGAGGAGAGAGAGAGATTTTGGGAGATGTTAAGTGAATGTATAGGAGCCTTTGAACCAAGTGAGAGAGTAATTGTGGTAGGGGACTTGAATGCTAAAGTAGGAGAAACTTTTAGAGAGGGTGTGGTAGGTAAGTTTGGGGTGCCAGGTGTAAATGATAATGGGAGCCCTTTGATTGAACTTTGTATAGAAAGGGGTTTAGTTATAGGTAATACATATTTTAAGAAAAAGAGGATAAATAAGTATACACGATATGATGTAGGGCGAAATGACAGTAGTTTGTTGGATTATGTATTGGTAGATAAAAGACTGTTGAGTAGACTTCAGGATGTACATGTTTATAGAGGGGCCACAGATATATCAGATCACTTTCTAGTTGTAGCTACACTGAGAGTAAAAGGTAGATGGGATACAAGGAGAATAGAAGCATCAGGGAAGAGAGAGGTGAAGGTTTATAAACTAAAAGAGGAGGCAGTTAGGGTAAGATATAAACAGCTATTGGAGGATAGATGGGCTAATGAGAGCATAGGCAATGGGGTCGAAGAGGTATGGGGTAGGTTTAAAAATGTAGTGTTAGAGTGTTCAGCAGAAGTTTGTGGTTACAGGAAAGTGGGTGCAGGAGGGAAGAGGAGCGATTGGTGGAATGATGATGTAAAGAGAGTAGTAAGGGAGAAAAAGTTAGCATATGAGAAGTTTTTACAAAGTAGAAGTGATGCAAGGAGGGAAGAGTATATGGAGAAAAAGAGAGAAGTTAAGAGAGTGGTGAAGCAATGTAAAAAGAGAGCAAATGAGAGAGTGGGTGAGATGTTATCAACAAATTTTGTTGAAAATAAGAAAAAGTTTTGGAGTGAGATTAACAAGTTAAGAAAGCCTAGAGAACAAATGGATTTGTCAGTTAAAAATAGGAGAGGAGAGTTATTAAATGGAGAGTTAGAGGTATTGGGAAGATGGAAGGAATATTTTGAGGAATTGTTAAATGTTGATGAAGATAGGGAAGCTGTGATTTCGTGTATAGGGCAAGGAGGAATAACATCTTGTAGGAGTGAGGAAGAGCCAGTTGTGAGTGTGGGGGAAGTTCGTGAGGCAGTAGGTAAAATGAAAGGGGGTAAGGCAGCCGGGATTGATGGGATAAAGATAGAAATGTTAAAAGCAGGTGGGGATATAGTTTTGGAGTGGTTGGTGCAATTATTTAATAAATGTATGGAAGAAGGTAAGGTACCTAGGGATTGGCAGAGAGCATGCATAGTTCCTTTGTATAAAGGCAAAGGGGATAAAAGAGAGTGCAAAAATTATAGGGGGATAAGTCTGTTGAGTGTACCTGGTAAAGTGTATGGTAGAGTTATAATTGAAAGAATTAAGAGTAAGACGGAGAATAGGATAGCAGATGAACAAGGAGGCTTTAGGAAAGGTAGGGGGTGTGTGGACCAGGTGTTTACAGTGAAACATATAAGTGAACAGTATTTAGATAAGGCTAAAGAGGTCTTTGTGGCATTTATGGATTTGGAAAAGGCGTATGACAGGGTGGATAGGGGGGCAATGTGGCAGATGTTGCAAGTGTATGGTGTAGGAGATAGGTTACTGAAAGCAGTGAAGAGTTTTTACGAGGATAGTGAGGCTCAAGTTAGAGTATGTAGGAAAGAGGGAAATTTTTTCCCAGTAAAAGTAGGCCTTAGACAAGGATGTGTGATGTCACCGTGGTTGTTTAATATATTTATAGATGGGGTTGTAAGAGAAGTAAATGCGAGGGTCTTGGCAAGAGGCGTGGAGTTAAAAGATAAAGAATCACACACAAAGTGGGAGTTGTCACAGCTGCTCTTTGCTGATGACACTGTGCTCTTGGGAGATTCTGAAGAGAAGTTGCAGAGATTGGTGGATGAATTTGGTAGGGTGTGCAAAAGAAGAAAATTAAAGGTGAATACAGGAAAGAGTAAGGTTATGAGGATAACAAAAAGATTAGGTGATGAAAGATTGAATATCAGATTGGAGGGAGAGAGTATGGAGGAGGTGAACGTATTCAGATATTTGGGAGTGGACGTGTCAGCAGATGGGTCTATGAAAGATGAGGTGAATCATAGAATTGATGAGGGAAAAAGAGTGAGTGGTGCACTTAGGAGTCTGTGGAGACAAAGAACTTTGTCCTTGGAGGCAAAGAGGGGAATGTATGAGAGTATAGTTTTACCAACGCTCTTATATGGGTGTGAAGCGTGGGTGATGAATGTTGCAGCGAGGAGAAGGCTGGAGGCAGTGGAGATGTCATGTCTGAGGGCAATGTGTGGTGTGAATATAATGCAGAGAATTCGTAGTTTGGAAGTTAGGAGGAGGTGCGGGATTACCAAAACTGTTGTCCAGAGGGCTGAGGAAGGGTTGTTGAGGTGGTTCGGACATGTAGAGAGAATGGAGCGAAACAGAATGACTTCAAGAGTGTATCAGTCTGTAGTGGAAGGAAGGCGGGGTAGGGGTCGGCCTAGGAAGGGTTGGAGGGAGGGGGTAAAGGAGGTTTTGTGTGCGAGGGGCTTGGACTTCCAGCAGGCATGCGTGAGCGTGTTTGATAGGAGTGAATGGAGACAAATGGTTTTTAATACTTGACGTGCTGTTGGAGTGTGAGCAAAGTAACATTTATGAAGGGATTCAGGGAAACCGGCAGGCCGGACTTGAGTCCTGGAGATGGGAAGTACAGTGCCTGCACTCTGAAGGAGGGGTGTTAATGTTGCAGTTTAAAAACTGTAGTGTAAAGCACCCTTCTGGCAAGACAGTGATGGAGTGAATGATGGTGAAAGTTTTTCTTTTTCGGGCCACCCTGCCTTGGTGGGAATCGGCCGGTGTGATAATAATAAATATATATATATATATTTATATATATATATACATATATATTTATATATATATATATATATATACATATATATTTATATATATATATATATACATATATATATATGTGTGTGTGTGTGTCGTGCCGAATATGTAAAACTGATCAATTAGCAAGAACTCATTTAAAATTAAGTCCTTTCTGAAATTTTCTCTTATACGTTTAAAGATACATTTTTTTAATTAATGTTAATGTAAAAAATTTTAATTTTGTTCCAGAAGAATCTTTGAAAACTTACCTAACCTTATTATAACAAGAGCAATTTATTTTAGCCTAACCCAACTATATATATTTTAAATTTGTTTACAGTAATTTAATACTAAACAAACACAGTGAAATATTTTTTTTTCGTTAGCTTCAGAATGATTTTGGCGAAATTATTGCATACACAAATTTTCACTTGTACTATATGGCAAGATGAGCGTTGCTATTTAAGCCAAGATGGCAAGTTCTGCCTATTCGGCACGACATATATATATATATATATATATATCTATATATATATATATATCTATATATATATATATATATATATATATATATATATATATATATATATATATATACATATATGTATATATATATATATATATATATATATATATATATATATATATATATATATATATATATATATATATATATATATATCTTTTAAAAGATAAAGAATCACACACAAAGTGGGAGTTGTCACAGCTGCTCTTTGCTGATGACACTGTGCTCTTGGGAGATTCTGAAGAGAAGTTGCAGAGATTGGTGGATGAATTTGGTAGGGTGTGCAAAAGAAGAAAATTAAAGATGAATACAGGAAAGAGTAAGGTTATGAGGATAACAAAAAGATTAGGTGATGAAAGATTGGATATCAGATTGGAGGGAGAGAGTATGGAGGAGGTGAACGTATTCAGATATTTGGGAGTGGACGTGTCAGCGGATGGGTCTATGAAAGATGAGGTGAATCATAGAATTGATGAGGGAAAAAGAGTGAGTGGTGCACTTAGGAGTCTGTGGAGACAAAGAACTTTGTCCTTGGAGGCAAAGAGGGGAATGTATGAGAGTATAGTTTTACCAACGCTCTTATATGGGTGTGAAGCATGGGTGATGAATGTTGCAGCGAGGAGAAGGCTGGAGGCAGTGGAGATGTCATGTCTGAGGGCAATGTGTGGTGTGAATATAATGCAGAGAATTCGTAGTTTGGAAGTTAGGAGGAGGTGCGGGATTACC
>NC_091295.1:44579188-44581688 GCF_038502225.1 Cherax quadricarinatus
AGAAAATTGCTCTTTAAAAAAAAAAGAGTCAAATCTGACTAACTTTCAAAACAAACCCCTACTAGGAGAAAGCTAGCAAAAATGAAAAAAAAAAAAAATTCCCTCCTCGCTGTTAGACACAAAATTCCCTCCCTCCAATTAATTCTATTTACAGGACTCTACAGAAACTTCTCTTCAAAACATCTGAACGTAAATAAAGAAACAACAGCCTGGTCGATCAGGGAGAGGCGAAAGTATTCCAGATGACATTACGAGTTATGGAATATTTTTTGTCTCTCAGGATATGGTCGATAAATAGGTTTAAAATTTTTTTTTTCATTGGAAAATTGTAAAGGAAAATGAGAACAGCACCAAAGAGTAACAATATTAATAGTTGTCATGGTAATAATGATGATGATAATAATAATGATAATAAAAAAAATTATAATAACTTTTTAGGTCTATACCACTACTCTCTCTCTCTCTCTCTCTCTCTCTTACACAGGGTTTGACAAGGTTAAGGATCCCTAGCTTTATTGACAAGCTATTTACAGGTTAAGGATTCCTAACTTTATTGGCAAGCTAAGAGCTGTTACCTACATCAACTCATTTGAAAGCATTTTTATTGTTATGAGACATACAAGTAGGGAACAGGATGAAGTTGGAGCCATCTGTGGGCCAGCATTTTCATTTGATCAACTGACTTCATCTCGTTGACATCATTATGCTGTACGAATGTGTTCCATACTCGAGTCATCCTGGGTATATATGATCTCAGACGGAGTGATGTTCTGGAGAAGGGTACAGCCAGAGTGAAGTTGCTGCTTTCTGCCCGTCTTGTGGCACAAAAGCTTGTTTCACGCTGTCCTCGAAGTGGATCCAAGTGTGGTACTTTGACAATATTGGCCTTGTGCATAACAGTAAGGCCACCCACATAACTTCTGTGTTGAAGGCTCTGCTGAAATAACAGATCTATCCAGGATTGGTCCAGGCGAGAGATGAGAGGTCTTGCTCTGTTCTCTACTCTATCAAGCAGTGGAAGTTGAGAGGGGAGGCAGGCAAACCAAGAAAGTGGAGCATACTCAAGGTGTGAGCGTACTTGTGCCTCGTACAGAATCTTGCAACCCCTACTGTCAAGCAGATGCGAGATACGGCAAAGTGCTGTAAGCTTCCTGGCTGCCTTGTTTGCAAGATTTACAACATGGTTCTTCATGGTTAGTGTGGAGTCAAATTTCACCCCAAGGATATCAACTTCTTCTTCAGGTGCCAACACCCTCCCATTCATCCTTACTACTGCACCAGCATTACCATCACGGTGCCTAGAGACGATCATCATTTGCGTTTTCTCAGGTGCAAATGTTACTTGCCATCTATTTCCCCAAGCTGATATAGCTCTTAGCTGGTGATTGATGTAGCTTAGAGCAGCTGGCATTTCTTCTCTTTGATAAGTGAATGTCAGTGTACAGTCATCTGCATATGCATGTGATTCTGGGATGAGATGAAGAAGGCCATTTAAGTAGACATTCCATAACAATGGTCCCAGCATGCTTCCTTGTGAAACACTTGCCCCAATAGGATGTCTTGCTCTCTCTCTCTCTCTCTCTCTCTCTCTCTCTCTCTCTCTCTCTCTCTCTCTCTCTCTCTCTCTCTCTCTCTCTCTCTCTCTCTCTCTCTCTCTCTCTCTCTCTCTCACTCTCTCTCACTCACTCACTCACTCTCTCTCTCTCTCTCTCTCTCTCTCTCTCTCTCTCTCTCTCTCTCTCTCTCTCTCTCTCTCTCTCTCTCTCTCTCTCTTTCTCTCTCTGATTCTCAGCACTTTTATGTGATGAACTAATCCTTTTACGAACCAACTGAAAAGCAGTGAACCATGCACTTATAGAAGTAGAATGTGACCTATGGACAAGTGACCTGAGAGAGAGTTATCTGAAGGGTGGCGACCTGACTATACTTCGCTAGAGATGACCTGACTCTAGTCTTGACCTGCCAGCAAGGACCAGCAGCCCAACCACAGGTCATAACGATGAATATACTACCCATGGCAGCATATGCTGTCCGTTTTATGATGCCAAGGTGTGTCCAGTTTAGGAAATTCGTCTTTTACTTCGCAGTTATTAAATATGATCACGACACAGCGATATTAATTGTGACTCTCGACTCACTATTAATAAGATAAGATTGAGATGTCACTTTTAATAAAAACAAGGTTAATACATTAACCTTCCTGCAATTTTGCTAGTCCATCTGGTGACGTTTCAGTGCTATGTAAGAGAACGGGGAGTCGAAATCCTTTCCTGGGTTTATGAAATATTTAGAGCGCTTGAATTTAGAATCAAGGTACATCCCTGGATAGATGGAAGGAGGGATGAATAACTGCCTGGGTAGATGGAAGAATAGATAGATGAACTGAAGGATTGAGGTGGAATAAAAAGTTTGACTTATGGAAGAATGAGTAGATGGATTGAAGAAAGCATATATGGATGAATTAATGATAAGATTTATGGATAGACGGAGGAATGGAAAA
>NC_091295.1:44586688-44599188 GCF_038502225.1 Cherax quadricarinatus
TAAAGGAAGGAAGGAAGGAAGGAAAGAAGGAAGGAAGGAAGGAAGGAGCAAACAAAGGAAGAAAATAATTAAGAACGAAATTATAGTTGTTGATTTTGTTATGGTAATGGAGGTGAATTCTTTAAATATGCGAGTAATCTCTCTTTTTTTTTTTTTTTTTTACACAGGGTTTGACAAGGTTAAGGATCCCTAGCTTTATTGACAGCTATTTACAGGTTAAGGATTCCTAACTTTATTGACAGGCTAAGAGCTGCTACCTACATCAGCTCATTTGAAAACATTTTTATTGTTATGAGACATAGAAGTAGGGAACAGGACGAAGTTGGAGCCATCTGTGGGCCAGCATTTTCATTTGATCAACTGACTTTATCTCGTTGACATCATTATGCTGTACGAATGTGTTCCAGACTCGAGTCATCCTGGGTATGTATGATCTCAGATGGAGTGATGTTCTGGAGAAAGGTACAGCCAGAGTGAAGTTGCTGCTTTCTGCCCGTCTTGTGGTAAAGAAACTTGCTTCACGCTGTCCTCGAAGTGGATCACTCTCTCTCTCTCTCTCTCTCTCTCTCTCTCTCTCTCTCTCTCTCTCTCTCTCTCTCTCTCTCTCTCTCTCTCTCTCTCTCTCTCTCTCTCTCTCTCTCTCTCTCGCTCTCTCTCTCTCTCTCTCTCTCTCTGTCTCTCTCTCTCTCTCTCTCCCAGCCTCTCCATTGCCACACACAAGTCCAATATCAGCCATCGTTCACGTCTAGTTAAGCCATATTAGGCTGTAATAGCTTGTAGTTCCTCCATGTCTCCAGCCGCTACACATTGTATTTACATTGTATTTACATTGTATTTACATTGTATTTGCCTCAGTGCCGGTGAAGAGCTCTTGGATCAACCTCCTTTATGGCTTACATCATACGTGATTACCTCCCACTTCTCATGCGATATGTGGCTCCTATGGATTTAGCGCTTCCCCACAATGCAAATAATAATAATAATAATAATAATAATAATAATAATAATAATAATAATAATAATAATAATATTATTATTATTATTATTATTATTATTATTATTATTAATATTATTATTACTATTATTATTATTATTATTATTATTATTATTATTATTATTATTATTATTATTATTATTATTATACTAATAATTAAACATAATATAATATAGGTATAATAGTATTAAGATTTTAGGATTTAAAGCTTCTTCATTGCACGTAGGTCATGAAAAGCTACATATCACAGCGTGAAAACATAATTTATAAAATATGGATTAGAAGCAGCTCACTTAAGTCCTTAGATGTTTTGGTTAAGTTTAGCAATCTAACAACTACATTTCCAAACCAATACTTTCCTTCTAAAGCTAAACTTATCCAGCAGTTTACACTCACATATTTACAAGTTTTCTCACGAGGGTGATCATACCAGACGAAGGATTCTGGAAGGAGTCACTATACAGAGTTACCTGACACTCTCGAGCACACTGTGTACACACACGGGCAGGTCCTTGCCCGTATATTTTACATGGTTTATATAATAAAAATGTTCACTGTTGACCTGCCCACACACCTCCCAACATCCTCCGGCACATAACCACCTAAATTATGCAAATTGTTTGAGTTATCTGCTTCCTCACGACCTCCTCACTTGTGACCTCTGGCTTATAAAGCCGTGTATGTGTGTGTTGTAACAGGAGTGACCAGCTCCCAGGGCCGAATATAACATGTTCCTCTGTTTGCATTTTGTGTCTTCTTCCAGCATACATGATAAATTACAATAATGGTATATAATAACGGCAAGGAGAGGTATTAGACACATGTCAAACATCTCTATAACTTTATCTGCAGACGTTTCGCCAGCTAGTGGCTTCATCAGTTCAGTACAGAGGATATTTGTAGATGCTGAAACTGAAGGCAGTAGAAGACGAGGTAATCAGTCCCTCAGCTTTTAAGAACCCTACACTGGTGACAGTGAATGTCCAGGTAATCAGTTCCTTGCAGATTGTACACAGAGACGACAGTGGAAGACGAAGTAATCAGTCCCTCAGCCTTGCAGGGCTGCACACAGAGATAACAGTGGAAGACTAGGTAATCAATCCCTCATCCTGGAAGGTACTGAACACCTGCGTCTAGGTTGAGAGACTGATTACCTCGTCTTCTACCGTCTTCTGTTTCAATACATTCAAATCATCTCTGTACTGAATTGCTAGAGCCACTAGTTGGCTAAAGGTCTCCATATTAACATACCCAGGTGTTATACATGTGTCTAATTCTTCATTCTACTTGACAAACTCCAGTCCTGTACGAAACGTCGTAAGAAAGGTTTCAGCACAATGTTTTCCTCACTAAAATCTAAGCTAACACAGTGTATGCGAAGAACTCGGCTTAAGATGATGTGGTCAATAAATCAACGATGGAGATAGGCGGACAGGTTGGGCACCTGATACGTCATATTCTGGCGAGTGGAGCAATTTGAGGGTCGCTCCCAGGAGAACATCAGTCGTTCATCAATCATGTGTGTGTGTGTGTGTGTGTGTGTGTGTGTGTGTGCGTGTGTGTGTGTGTGTGTGTGTGTGTGTGTGTGTGTGTGTGTGTGTGTGTGTGTGTGTGTGTGTGTGCATGCTTTCTGTATGTAGATAGACTTAATGATTTAAACTTAAGCATTGATCTCAATGGAATTCTAACACTATAGTTTTGTTAACAATAATAAAACATTCAATACTTTACCCAATTTACCTATACAATTTACCTATACATATGCGTTGCGATCTGTTCTAGGCAGTACTCACATTCGAGGCTTAAGGATTCGATATGGACCGTAGCGTAGTTCAGGGAATTTTTCCTGAATTGAAGGCTGCTTGTAGAGATAAAGTTAACTTTTGTCTTACATATAGAGAGAGGTTTGACTCCTATTCTAATAACAAATTTGTAACTCAGCTGGATAATACGTAACTCTTCACTCATTTCACTCACTTCACTCTTGAGCTAAGTTCTATTTGTCAACACACTACAATTCAACCTTGCAATACGTCAGCTGTTTACATTTACCTCGTCGTTCTAATGTCACTTCCACTTATGTATAACTCCAACTAAAAAAAAAGAAAACACTCTTTTGTCAATATTATTAATGTCTGGAATGTTTTCAAATCTATGGCGTTCAACGATATTTTTACTCATACCGGCCGTCTTCCAGCTATTTGGGGTGACCCCCACAAAACACAGGAAACTCATTCACTATCATCCATTTAATAGCTGTCATGAAAGAAGTATACAGGCTTTGGGGTACAAATGACCCTTTGAATTGAAGCATCTCCACCCATCCTTCAGAGTAATGCAACCACTGTACATCCATCCTCCAGATCTATTATGTTCCCGCCCATCCTTCGGAGTGCAAGTACTATTCTTCCCACCTCAAGAACTGAAGCATCACCCCCATCCCGCCCATCCTCTCACGGCGCAGGTTAAAGACTGATATGCACTGATCATGATATTTATTAAGCAAGCGTTCCACCACAATCTGTTTCTTCAGTCCTTCGACTGATGAGGTAGCTTGTGAAGGATCCTTTCTTTGATTAATGGCTTGATCAGTGCATGAAATCGTAATAAGACTATTACATACAAACCACGGAACGGGTTGGGGTTGAACCCACAGCGAGTGAGTCTCGTGACTTTGAAGACTCACGTGCCATAAGTACAAACCCTACCCGTTCTGTGGTTTCTTTTACCTACAACTTGTTGGTAGCAGCTTACCTCACTTCTTCCCCGCACTTCCCTTTCACAGCACAGCAGGCAATGTACCTTCCACTTGCATCTTGACACCTTCCTGGAAAGAATTTCCTAGAACTTCACCTCCCCCTCCCCCCCTCCCACACACACAACAATAAGAGAATCCTCCAGTACCTTAAACAGCTCTCACTAAAGCCATCAAATGAGCTGACCTGAAGAAAAGAGTCAGCGACTCTCCAGGAACCGTCTCTGTCAAAGGAAATTAGCGAAGGGATTTTAAGCCAGAAATTGAAGGTACTCTTCCTCGTCTTTGGACCTGCCTCGCATGTGCCAGTAGGCCTGCTGCAGTGTTCCTTCTTGCTTACGTAAAAGCCCCTACGAGTTTCGCGCATCTCAGTGAAAATCACTTATTTTTCCACAAGAGGACTAAGATTAATTCTACAAAAGCACTTATGAATCCTACGGGAGTCCTCAGAGTAATCACAAGCGAGGATAAAATTCTTAGCAAAGATGCTGTGATATTTCTTGGTTATTACGAGATAATACCCTTCCCGCCTCTTTCCCACAGCTTATTTCTAGCTTCCCACAGATTACGTCTAGAGATACTATATAGTAGTATCCTGAGCTTCAACAGCAGAGCTTCCAGAGAAGCTAAAATCTCCTGAGGTCTACAATATCAGGAACTCTTCCCCTGCACCAGAGAGCCTTGCGATGCTGCGGCAGAACTAGCTCTACTTGATCGAGCCCACGTTTCTCCTCCACAGAGCTCCTCGCAGTTCCACCACAGCTCGAGCTCTTCATGATAAAACCTTGCCACAGCAACTGCCCAACAGCGAGAGAACCTTGATCCCTTTTGTCTCGCAATCCTGATAATCCTGCTCCCGGGCCCGGCAGGATTACATTATATCCCTAGAGGACTGGCTTGGATGTGGAACCACACCTGCATATCTAATCTGGGAAACGTATACATCCCCTTTAGCTTCGTCACGAGGAGGTGCTGCTGATCATAGGGAACCTACAAATAGAAAATAGGATAATTGAATAATCAGTCACTAGTCGTATCACTCGGACTGCTGGCCCTTGGCCGCTTGGGAAGAGTGCTGCATTTTTTATTTAAGTGAATTACGGAAAGAAAGCAGGGACCCAGATGCTGTCGCTTTCTTGTTCCAGAGCTTCAGTGCTACTGTCCAGAAGAAGAAGACCACTGCAATATATATATATATATATATATATATATATATATATATATATATATATATATATATATATATATATATATATATATATATATATATATATATATAAATATGTATATATATATATATGTATATATATATATATATATATATATATATATATATATATATATATATATATATGTGTGTGTGTGTGTGTGTGTGTGTGTGTGTGTGTGTGTGTGTGTGTGTGTGCATGTGTGTGTGTGTGTATGTGTGTGTGTGTGTGTATTGTGTGTGTGTGTATGTGTGTGTGTGTGTGTGTATGTGTGTGTGTGTGTGTGTGTATTGTGTGTGTGTGGGTTTTCTTGCTAACTCAGTTGAGGGGGTTGTTAGGACTTTAAACTAGGATTAGTTAGAGGTATGGGTTTAGAAATGATTAATAATGAGTATGGATATATTGACTTTTGCTCTGATATTAAGAATCTTAATAGTAACTGTCATGGAGTAACTCTGGGTAATGATAATTTCAGAAATTGTGTAAAAACAAAGATGAATAGGAAAAATGTGCAGAAGAAAAAACATATGATGGTATTTTATGCTAACAGTAGAAGTGCAAGAAATAAAATTAATGAACTACGTTTGGTAGCATGTGCTGGGAACTTTGATATCATTGCATTAACTGAAACGTGGTGTGATTTAAAGAGTCGGGATATGACTGCTGAGTGTAATATTCAGGGATTTAAGTTATTCAATGTGGATAGATGTAATGGGAAGGGGAGGAGTTGCATTGTATGTTCGAGAAAATATTAATTGTTGCATAAAAAAGGTATAAAAATAGATGGAGCAGTAACAAAGTCTGTTTGGGTAGAGTTCGTGGAGGGTCAAGAAAAACTAATTCTAGGTGTAATATACCAGACCTCCAGGCTTGGATCACGATAGAGGGAGACTTCTTTGGGACAGAAATTGTTAGGGGCTTCTGGACACAGTAACGTAGTCATAGTAGGGGAGGGGTTTTAACTAGCCAAATTGACTGGAATTCTTTGACAGGTAATCTAGAGTCCAGTGACTTCATGGAAACAGTTCAGGGCTGTTTTCTGAAACAGAGTGTAACTGAACCTCACCAGGGGTAATAATTTGCTAGACCTAGTCTTGTCAAATAAAGGAAACACTAGTGAATAATCTGGAGATTTACTGAAGAGCTTGGCGCAAGTGATCACAAATCCATCACTTTTAGCATTAATTGGGAATGCAAGAATAATGATAATACAGTAAAAATCCCTGATTTTCGTTCAGCCGATTATAATGGACTTAGGAACATCTGTCTAATCTTGATTGGGGTTATCTAGCTAATGATTTTATTGACGATAATCATACTTATGAATATGAAGGGATCTGCTTTTATGATTGTTTTCTTAATAATGTACACAGTGCCAAGAGTATATACATTCCCCAGAGAGAAATTAGGTCTAATAATAACTGATCCCAAATGGGTTAACAGGAGGTTAAAGCATCTATTAGGGGAAAAGAAAAGGGGGAATTTATAGGCGCATCAGAAGAGGAGGATTAACCTTACTGACCAATATGTTCAGCTTAAAAGAGAAGTAAAAAAAGGCGATTAGAAAGGCTAAACGTGACTATGAAATTAGAGTCAAAGCTAATGAATCAAAAGACTAATCCAAAGCGGGGTTCTTTCAAGTGTATAAGACGAAGGTGAAGGAAAAAGTAGGACCTCTGAAATCTGGGAATGGACAGCTGACGGATAATGAACCTGGAAAATGCGTCTTCCTATTTAATGGCTATTTTTTGTCAGTTTTTTAATTAGGAAGATGATGATGAACGGTTTGAAAATCGACAGTTGAAGATTGAAGACACTTATGCAGGCATGGCGCGATCAGGTCCAGCTTGCCATTAACAGTTCCATCAGCAAGAGGAAGGCGGTGAGAGGAGAGAATGAGGTATCAGTTCAACCCAAGGCGAGGATAAAACAGTTCATTATCTACCCAGAATGGCAGACAGTTCATAGCCTGAGTATTGCGTGAGCCATCGGCAGGCAGGATGGAATAGTCAGAGTTAAAAATATTCAATTAAAGAACGAAGGTAAATTCATCCAAGCATGAACAGTCTTGGGAAGCAATCAAGGTTGACAATTTATCCACATGACAGCAGTGTTCGACAGTTGTGATGAATGGTTAAAAACTTCCGACAGTTGAAGACGGAGACACTTGATGCAGCATATGGTCTTATTGCAACAGCCACCGTTACTTAGCCAGTTCATCGTCTAATAGAAGAAGCAAGGCGAGGCAGTAAGTGAGGAAATCAGTCTATTCAATTCCCGACCTGGAAGGCGATGTAGTTCCAGTTCCATCAATCCCAATTGAATGCAACAGCAGTCCGCAGACGGAAGCATTAATAGCAAGAGGTGACGCGAAAGCAGATGTGGAGCAAACACAGGTGTTGATCCACTGTGAGTTTAGGTTCCAGTTAAGGGCTTGAACAGCAGCCAGCCATTACTCTTTTGCAACAAGATCCATGATGCCGTGAGCAGTTCGACAGCCGTGATGCAACGGTCTTCGGAAAGCCGACAAGCCGAAGCACTGAAGAACACCATGCAGCATAAGGGCGGAAATTCCACCAGTTCATGCTTGCCACACAGCACTGGACCATCAGTCCACAGAAAGGCGGCAAGGGAGAGGAGGACAAGTGTATAACTGGTCCCCAACCTGAGTGGGAAGATAAGCCAGTCCTATCAATCTTGTAGAATGCAGCAGCAGTCGCAGGACGGCCATATACGTAGTAGACGCAGCACGGAGTGGGGACAATAGTACCATTGGCACGAGGTCGAAGCAGTTCTGTTCAGGCGGGAACAGTGCCGAAGAATTTGCAATGCTATCCATAGCAAGTGGTTTCGACGAGTTAAGCGAATGGATTTGACGATCAAGCCTTAACGAGCAATACATGTAGCATTAGCGGTGTCATGAGTCGCCATCACAGCAAAGGCTTCATCAGTTCCAACAGCTAGAGAAAGGCGTAAGGGGAAGAGGAATGGAGGTAACCGAAGTACCACCTCCGGAACCTGGAGGGCGATGTAGCTCCAGTCCATCAATCTGAGAATGCACGGTATAAGTCCAGACGGCTTATGCAGCACGTGCGAGGTGACGTCAGCTATAGCCGAAGAACAGTGGTAGCGGGAATTCACCAATTGCCGAAAGTAGTTCGTCCAGCAGCCGAATAGCGCGAAAGGTTACCTGCAACAGATAATCCCATGACGCCGCAGTGTTCAAGACAGTTGCAGATGAATGGCTTTGAAAACGACAGTTGAAGACTTGAGACACCCTTATGCAGCATATGGAAATTATTCAGAAACTGCCAGTCAATCAGCGGTTCCATCATTGTTCAACACAAAGGCGAGAGGAGGTAAGGAATGAGGTAACGGTCCTTCCGACCCGAGGCGATAAACAGTCCATCAATCTGTGAATGCATAGGGCATGACGTGGCTTACAGCGCCAGCATGCGAAGCAGCACAGCAGTCATAGGTGGCACCATCCAATTGGCCCGAAGCCAGTCCTGGTCCAAAAGGTTGGAACAAGTGTTCCAGCCAACAACCACTTGAAGAACCCAAGGATCCATGACGCCGCAGTGCGTTCGACAGTTTGCATTTAATGGCTTGAAAACCGGTTTATCGAAGTCTGAAGAACTGAGCACGACCCATAGCAATGATGGAAATCTTACTTCCAGGAAACGTTCACACAGCGGCTCATCAGTCCACGCAAAAACATCAAGGTCCGTCATAAAGAGAGGCGGAATGAAACAGTCCTCAACCCTGGAAGGCGATGCACCAGTCCATCACTGTAGGAACGTACAGCATAGGTTACAGAACGGCCATACGTGCGAAGGCGACGCGAAGCAGCACGGCAGTACTCATAAAGCACCACCGTCGAGTTAGGTTCCGTCCGCGAACAAAACCAATCTTCAACTTGTCGGTTTTTCAAACCATTCATCACAACTGTCAGACACTGCAGCATCATGGGATCTTGTTACAAAGAATTCTTCAACACTTGTTCAACCTTTGGACGAAGACCTACTTCGACTAGTGGATGGTACCACTATGACCCCTACTCCATCTGCTTCACGTCACCTCACTACAGTATATAAGCCACGTCTACGGCCCTATGCTGTACATTCTACAAGATTGATGGACTGAACACATCGCCTCCAGGTTGAGGGACTGATTACCTCATTCTCCTCCTCTCCTTACGCCTTCCTCTTTGTATTGGACTGATGAAGCCACTGTGTGGCGAAACGTTTCCTGAATAAAGATTTCCATATGCTGCATAAGTGTCTCAATCTTCAACTTGTCGGTTTTTCAAACCATTCATCACAACTGTCAGACACTGCAGCATCATGGGATCTTGTTACAAAGAATTCTTCAACACTTGTTCAACCTTTGGACGAAGACCTACTTCGACTAGTGGATGGTACCACTATGACCCCTACTCCATCTGCTTCACGTCACCTCACTACAGTATATAAGCCACGTCTACGGCCCTATGCTGTACATTCTACAAGATTGATGGACTGAACACATCGCCTCCAGGTTGAGGGACTGATTACCTCATTCTCCTCCTCTCCTTACGCCTTCCTCTTTGTATTGGACTGATGAAGCCACTGTGTGGCGAAACGTTTCCTGAATAAAGATTTCCATATGCTGCATAAGTGTCTCAATCTTCAACTTGTCGGTTTTTCAAACCATTCATCACAACTGTCAGACACTGCAGCATCATGGGATCTTGTTACAAAGAATTCTTCAACACTTGTTCAACCTTTGGACGAAGACCTACTTCGACTAGTGGATGGTACCACTATGACCCCTACTCCATCTGCTTCACGTCACCTCACTACAGTATATAAGCCACGTCTACGGCCCTATGCTGTACATTCTACAAGATTGATGGACTGAACACATCGCCTCCAGGTTGAGGGACTGATTACCTCATTCTCCTCCTCTCCTTACGCCTTCCTCTTTGTATTGGACTGATGAAGCCACTGTGTGGCGAAACGTTTCCTGAATAAAGATTTCCATATGCTGCATAAGTGTCTCAATCTTCAACTTGTCGGTTTTTCAAACCATTCATCACAACTGTCAGACACTGCAGCATCATGGGATCTTGTTACAAAGAATTCTTCAACACTTGTTCAACCTTTGGACGAAGACCTACTTCGACTAGTGGATGGTACCACTATGACCCCTACTCCATCTGCTTCACGTCACCTCACTACAGTATATAAGCCACGTCTACGGCCCTATGCTGTACATTCTACAAGATTGATGGACTGAACACATCGCCTCCAGGTTGAGGGACTGATTACCTCATTCTCCTCCTCTCCTTACGCCTTCCTCTTTGTATTGGACTGATGAAGCCACTGTGTGGCGAAACGTTTCCTGAATAAAGATTTCCATATGCTGCATAAGTGTCTCAATCTTCAACTTGTCGGTTTTTCAAACCATTCATCACAACTGTCAGACACTGCAGCATCATGGGATCTTGTTACAAAGAATTCTTCAACACTTGTTCAACCTTTGGACGAAGACCTACTTCGACTAGTGGATGGTACCACTATGACCCCTACTCCATCTGCTTCACGTCACCTCACTACAGTATATAAGCCACGTCTACGGCCCTATGCTGTACATTCTACAAGATTGATGGACTGAACACATCGCCTCCAGGTTGAGGGACTGATTACCTCATTCTCCTCCTCTCCTTACGCCTTCCTCTTTGTATTGGACTGATGAAGCCACTGTGTGGCGAAACGTTTCCTGAATAAAGATTTCCATATGCTGCATAAGTGTCTCAATCTTCAACTTGTCGGTTTTTCAAACCATTCATCACAACTGTCAGACACTGCAGCATCATGGGATCTTGTTACAAAGAATTCTTCAACACTTGTTCAACCTTTGGACGAAGACCTACTTCGACTAGTGGATGGTACCACTATGACCCCTACTCCATCTGCTTCACGTCACCTCACTACAGTATATAAGCCACGTCTACGGCCCTATGCTGTACATTCTACAAGATTGATGGACTGAACACATCGCCTCCAGGTTGAGGGACTGATTACCTCATTCTCCTCCTCTCCTTACGCCTTCCTCTTTGTATTGGACTGATGAAGCCACTGTGTGGCGAAACGTTTCCTGAATAAAGATTTCCATATGCTGCATAAGTGTCTCAATCTTCAACTTGTCGGTTTTTCAAACCATTCATCACAACTGTCAGACACTGCAGCATCATGGGATCTTGTTACAAAGAATTCTTCAACACTTGTTCAACCTTTGGACGAAGACCTACTTCGACTAGTGGATGGTACCACTATGACCCCTACTCCATCTGCTTCACGTCACCTCACTACAGTATATAAGCCACGTCTACGGCCCTATGCTGTACATTCTACAAGATTGATGGACTGAACACATCGCCTCCAGGTTGAGGGACTGATTACCTCATTCTCCTCCTCTCCTTACGCCTTCCTCTTTGTATTGGACTGATGAAGCCACTGTGTGGCGAAACGTTTCCTGAATAAAGATTTCCATATGCTGCATAAGTGTCTCAATCTTCAACTTGTCGGTTTTTCAAACCATTCATCACAACTGTCAGACACTGCAGCATCATGGGATCTTGTTACAAAGAATTCTTCAACACTTGTTCAACCTTTGGACGAAGACCTACTTCGACTAGTGGATGGTACCACTATGACCCCTACTCCATCTGCTTCACGTCACCTCACTACAGTATATAAGCCACGTCTACGGCCCTATGCTGTACATTCTACAAGATTGATGGACTGAACACATCGCCTCCAGGTTGAGGGACTGATTACCTCATTCTCCTCCTCTCCTTACGCCTTCCTCTTTGTATTGGACTGATGAAGCCACTGTGTGGCGAAACGTTTCCTGAATAAAGATTTCCATATGCTGCATAAGTGTCTCAATCTTCAACAGGAAGATGTAAATGAGATTCCAGTAATTAACAATTATTTAGTTCCTGATGAATTTAAGTTAACTTATATTACTGTCACGAGGGACATGGTTATTAAACAGATAGACAAACTGAAACAAAATAAGTCCCCGGGACCCGATGAGTTGTTTTCAAGGGTACTTAAGGAATGCAAGATGGAGCTTAGTCAGCCATTAACGAGTGTATTCAATGCGTCCATCCTTACCAGTGTTGTGCCAGAGATGTGGAAGATGGCTAATGTGGTTCCTATATTCAAATCAGGGGATAAGTCCACTCCTTCAAATTACCGTCCAATAAGCCTGACATCTATAGTGGGCAAGTTATTAGAATCAATTATAGCTGACATTATCAGAAGTCACCTTGAAGAGCATAACTTGATAAATGAATCTCAGCATGGATTCACGAGAGGTCGTTCCTGCCTGACAAACTTACTGACGTTCTTCAATAGAACATTTGAGGCAGTTGACAGTGATAAGGAATATGATATTGTTTATTTGGATTTTAGTAAAGCCTTCGACAGAGTACCTCACAAGAGACTCTTAAGAAAAGTGGCAGCTCATGGTATAGGAGGTAAAGTTCTAG
>NC_091295.1:44609188-44616688 GCF_038502225.1 Cherax quadricarinatus
CTATATTAGCGAGATTATATATATATATATATATATATATATATATATATATATATATATATATATATATATATATATATATATATATATATATATATACTAAATGGAGAGTTAGAGGTATTGGGAAGATGGAGGGAATATTTTGAGGAATTGTTAAATGTTGATGAAGATAGGGAAGCTGTGATTTCGTGTATAGGGCAAGGAGGAATAACATCTTGTAGGAGTGAGGAAGAGCCAGTTGTGAGTGTGGGGAAGTTCGTGAGGCAGTAGGTAAAATGAAAGGGGGTAAGGCAGCCGGGATTGATGGGATAAAGATAGAAATGTTAAAAGCAGGTGGGGATATAGTTTTGGAGTGGTTGGTGCAATTATTTAATAAATGTATGGAAGAGGGTAAGGTACCTAGGGATTGGCAGAGAGCATGCATAGTTCCTTTGTATAAAGGCAAAGGGGACAAAAAAGAGTGCAAAAATTATAGGGGCATAAGTCTGTTGAGTATACCTGGTAAAGTGTATGGTAGAGTTATTATTGAAAGAATTAAAAGTAAGACTGAGAATAGGATAGCAGATGAACAAGGAGGCTTTAGGAAAGGTAGGGGGTGTGTGGACCAGGTGTTTACAGTGAAACATATAAGTGAACAGTATTTAGATAAGGCTAAAGAGGTCTTTGTGGCATTTATGGATTTGGAAAAGGCGTATGACAGGGTGGATAGGGGGGCAATGTGGCAAATGTTGCAGGTGTATGGTGTAGGAGGTAGGTTACTGAAAGCAGTGAAGAGTTTTTACGAGGATAGTGAGGCTCAAGTTAGAGTACATAGGAAAGAGGGAAATTATTTCCCAGTAAAAGTAGGCCTTAGACAGGAATGTGTGATGTCACCGTGGTTGTTTAATATATTTACAGATGGGGTTGTAAGAGAAGTAAATGCGAGGGTCTTAACAAGAGGCGTGGAGTTAAAAGATAAAGAATCACACATAAAGTGGGAGTTGTCACAGTTGCTCTTTGCTGATGACACTGTGCTCTTGGGAGATTCTGAAGAGAAGTTGCAGAGATTGGTGGATGAATTTGATGGGGTGTGCAAAAGAAGAAAATTAAAAGTGAATACAGGAAAGAGTAAGGATAAGAAAAATATTAGGTGATGAAAGATTGGATATCAGATTGGAGGGAGAGAGTATGGAGGAGGTGAATGTATTCAGATATTTGGGAGTGGACGTGTCAGCGGATGGGTCTATGAAGGATGAGGTGAATCATAGAATTGATGAGGGAAAAAGGGTGAGTGGTGCACTTAGGAGTCTGTGGAGACAAAGAACTTTGTCCTTGGAGGCAAAGAGGGGAATGTATGAGAGTATAGTTTTACCAACACTCTTATATGGGTGTGAAGCATGGGTGATGAATGTTGCAGCGAGGAGAAGGCTGGAGGCAGTGAAGATGTCGTTTCTGAGGGGAATGTGTGGTGTGAATATAATGCATAGAATTCGTAGTTTGGAAGTTAGGAGGAGGTGCAGGATTACCAAAACTGTTGTCCAGAGGGCTGAGGAAGGGTTGTTGAGGTGGTTCGGACATGTAGAGAGAATGGAGCGAAACAGAATGACTTCAAGAGTGTATCAGTGTGTAGAGGAAGGAAGGCGGGGTAGGGGTCGGCCTAGGAAAGGTTGGAGGGAGGGGGTAAAGGAGGTTTTGTGTGCGAGGGGCTTGGACTTCCAGCAGGCGGGCGTGAGCGTGTTTGATAGGAGTGAATGGAGACGAATGGTTTTTAATACTAGACGTGCTGTTGGAGTGTGAGCAAGGTAATATTTATGAAGGGGTTCAGGGAAACCGGCAGGCCGGACTTGAGTCCTGGAGATGGGAAGTACAGTGCCTGCACTCTGAAGGAGGGTGTTAATGTTGCAGTTTAAAAACTGTAGTGTAAAGCACCCTTCTGGCAAGACAGTGATGGAGTGAATGATGGTGAAAGTTTTTCTTTTTCGGGCCACCCTGCCTTGGTGGGAATCGGCCAGTGTGATAATAATAATAATAATAATATATGTATAAGTGTGTATATATATATATATATATATATATATATATATATATATATATATATATATATATATATATATATATATATATATATATATATATATATATATATATATATATATATATATATATATATATATATATATATATATATATATATATATATATAGAAGAGAGGGAGAGTACTTCCCGGTAAAAGTAGGTCTTAGATAGGGATGTGTAATGTCACCATGGTTGTTTAATATATTTATAGATGGGGTTGTAAAAGAAGTAAATGCTAGGGTGTTCGGGAGAGGGGTGGGATTAAATTATGAGGAATCAAATTCAAAATGGGAATTGACACAGTTACTTTTTGCTGATGATACTGTGCTTATGGGAGATTCTAAAGAAAGATTACAAAGGCTAGTGGATGAGTTTGAGAATGTGTGTAAATGTAGAAAGTTGAAAGTGAACATAGAAAAGAGTAAGGTGATGAGGGTATCAAATGATTTAGATAAAGAAAAATTGGATATCAAATTGGGGAGGAGGAGTATGGAAGAAGTGAATGTTTTCAGATACTTGGGAGTTGACGTGTCGGCGGATGGATTTATGAAGGATGAGGTTAATCATAGAATTGATGAGGGAAAAAAGGTGAGTGGTGCGTTGAGGTATATGTGGAGTCAAAAAACGTTATCTATGGAGGCAAAGAAGGGAATGTATGAAAGTATAGTAGTACCAACACTCTTATATGGATGTGAAGCTTGGGTGGTAAATGCAGCAGCGAGGAGACGGTTGGAGGCAGTGGAGATGTCCTGTCTAAGGGCAATGTGGTGGTAAATATTATGCAGAAAATTCGGAGTGTGGAAATTAGGAGAAGGTGTGGAGTTAATAAAAGCATTAGTCAGAGGGCAGAAGAGGGGTTGTTGAGGTGGTTTCGTCATTTAGAGAGAATGGATCAAAGTAGAATGACATGGAAAGCATATAAATCTATAGGGGAAGGAAGGAGGAGTAGGGGTCGTCCTCGAAAGGGTTGGAAAGAGGGGGTAAACGAGGTTTTGTGGGCAAGGGGCTTGGACTTCCAGCAAGCGTGCATGATCGTGTTAGATAGGAGTGAATGGAGACGAATGATACTTGGGACCTGACGATCTGTTGGAGTGTGAGCAGGGTAATATTTAGTGAAGGGATTCAGGGAAACCGGTTATTTTCATATAGTCGGACTTGAGTCCTGGAAATGGGAAGTACAATGCCTGCACTTTAAAGGAGGGGTTTGGGATATTGGCAGTTTGGAGGGATATGTTGTGTATCTTTATACGTATATGCTTCTAAACTGTTGTATTCTGAGCACCTCTGCAAAAGCAGTGATAGTGTGTGAGTGTGGTGAAAGTGTTGAATGATGAAGAATGTATTTTCTTTTTGGGGATTTTCTGTCTTTTTTGGGTCACCCTGCCTCGGTGGGAGACGACCGACTTGTTGAAATATATATATATATATATATATATATATATATATATATATATATATATATATATATATATATATATATATATACATATATATATATATATATATATATATATATATATATATATATATATATATATATATATATATTCTTTGTTAACTAGACTTTTGTGAACCGTTTTACAAATACAAACACTAGAGCAAAAACTATTATTCAAACACATGCATAAATATATTTATTGTTCTCTGTGTCTGTATCTCTCTCTCTCTCTCTCTCTCTCTCTCTCTCTCTCTCTCTCTCTCTCTCTCTCTCTCTCTCTCTCTCTCGTAAAACAAATATTTGAAGTGCTGGCAGTGTTTCATGTAACCAACAGTTTATAATTTGATAGTCTCTCTCTTTCTTTCTTTTTCCCATCTCCCTGTTTGTCTTTCTCTCTCTCTCTCTCTCTCTCTCTCTCTCTCTCTCTCTCTCTCTCTCTCTCTCTCTCTCTCTCTCTCTCTCTCTCTCTCTCTCTCTCTCTCTCTCTCTCTCTCTCTCTCTCTCTCTCTCTCTCTCTCTCTCTCTCTCTCTCTCTCTGTTCTCAGTGCTGGTTTCAGCTCGGTCTTCTGATCGGAAACCGAAGCTACCAGAGTTAGGCAATCTAACTCCTTTGCAGAAAGTGAAATTTACATACCAAGTATCAGTCAAATCACCACTACAACCACGTTCAAGAAACCTAGAACAGCTAACATCGATACTTTATGTCCACGATGCTGGATAAATTATCAGCCAGAATGCTGTTAGGATCTGGACCAATTATCAGCCAGAATGCTGTAAGGATCTGGACCAATTATCAGCCAGAATGCTGTAAGGATCTGGACCAATTATCAGCCAGAATGCTGTAAGGATCTGGACCAATTATCAGCCAGAATGCTGTAAGGATCTGGACCAGTTATCAGCCAGAATGCTGTAAGGATCTGGACCAATTATCAGCCAGAATGCTGTAAGGATCTGGACCAGTTATCAGCCAGAATGATGTAAGGATCTGGACCAATTATCAGCCAGAATGCTGTAAGGATCTGGATATCAGCTTCTGCTGAAATCTGGCTGATGCCACTCAGCAGTCAACAATGGAGCTAGATCATGCAAAACTCATTCATTACATTATTATTATTATTATTTATTATTATTATTATTATTATTATTATTATTATTATTATTATTATTATTATTATTATTATTATTATTATTATCAAAGAAACTCATTCATTATGGAATCGGTTGAATGTCATTTTTTTTTTTTGTAAAATAATGTAAAGTATAGTTATGGATAATATTATTGATTTCCTTGAAGCCAATAACATTTTAATGAATATTCAATAATTTTTTCGCAGATATCCAGCTTAACAAATTTATTGGAGCTTTTCAGCTACATTTGCAAAAATTAGGGACACAAAAGTACTCTAAGTGTACTGAAGGCCGCCTCCACTTCCAGACTGTATCTGATGATGTACTGTTTCGGAGATCTCTTCTTAAATTAAAGTCAGTCTCTAGCACTTAATAAGTCACTGGCTCACTCACGAGGAAAGTGTGAATAGCATTAACAAAGGTCGTTCCTTAGCTCGGGGTGTCATGGGCTGTCATTGATACCTTCTGCCTTGCCTCAGAGAATTTCCCCTCCTATATATTGCTGTCTTGCAACATTGAATAGTTCCTGACGACGCACGAGAATGCGAAAGGTCTAGAGCTAAAGATTTCCATTCCCATTGTTTGTTCTGCATATATTAACATTGCATGATTTGGGATAACATGCAAAGATGCAAAGTTGGCATTAAACTAAGGAGATGCGCTGCATCCCCGACCAGCTGCCAAAGTATTCAGAGAGACCTAAATTGGCTTCCACAATGGTCAGAAGACCGAGGGGTGAAATAAATATGGATAGGTGAATAACACAAACTGTGAACATAGAAAAAGACCATTTAGTAAACAGAAGCAATGATGTGACATATACCAGGCAACGTCTTACTGCAAGCAACATGGTCAGAAGTATGCTTGCTTTCATGGCAAGGAACTTTGAACACAAAACTCCTGCTGAGACAATATTAACATTGTATATTGCTCTCGTCAGACCCCAACTTCAATATGCTTCCCAGTTCCGTCTAGAGAAGAACACCATCACTATCATTGTGGAACAAACCATACGAATCACTTAGTTTGCTATCCCTCAGAAAACAGCCCTCGAGAGAGACCTAATGTGTACGTTCATAATATGAAACTAAGTAGTAGGATATTACACACAAATGTTAACTATAGTATTTTCAGTGTTATGGACAACTGGCATATTCTTCCTACGAAATTTGTGATTGCCAAATCAATTCAATCTTTACAGGAAGTAACTAGATATACGGTAAACATAGGATTCTGCTTATCGAAGTCTTCTTCATACAGTAGCCACAGGTATCCTGGTGTTTACTCCAAATTTTCTCAGAATATCCAGTTGTTTACATCCACCTAACAGCTTTGTATCTATAAGTAGAAAAATAGTGGCACATGGAGGTAGATACTGGAGTACTATGGAGTAAAGTCAATGACGATCCTAGCCTTATACACTTCTTTCTCTCGGGTAAATTCCAAGCCCTCCTTTTCAGTAGGATACAGCATGATTTTCCCATTTTGTTTCATGCCAGCGTTGGAGGATGGGAAGAGAACCATCTGCGTTACTACTTTGGCTTTGTCTGTCTAGATAACAACTAATCAGTGGAGATGTAAATAATTCGTCCCAACAAATAGCATGGTTGAGAACACAGAAGTCTTCAGCCAGTCCCAAGTACTCTCTCTCTCTCTCTCTCTCTCTCTCTCTCTCTCTCTCTCTCTCTCTCATCTTCCACTACTCAGAAGACTTAATATATTCAGCTCATTCATCAATAGTCTCCTCAAGTCAGCAAGAATGAATTCTACAGGACAGTGTAGGAACGCCTTACATAATACACAATCCTTTTTTCGGTACAATTGTTTTTAAAAGAAAGGAAATTAATGTATTAGTCAAAAAAACTTGGGTTTCTTATAATAATTGTTAACAGTATGAATGTACGTTTGGTACCAAGTTATGAATAAAATAATAATAACAATTATAATAATTATAATAATAATAATAATAATAATAATAATAATAATAATAATAATAATAATAATAATAATAATAATTTTAATAATAATAATTATAATAATAATTATAATTATAATAATTTAAATAATAATCATAATTTTATTAATTATAATAATAAGACGAACTGAATCCATAACAAAAATGATAATTTTATACTACTGCTACTACTACTAATATTAATAATAATAATAATGTAAAGTAAAAGGACACAAGTGTAACTAATGTGACATTTATTGTGGCAACGTTTCGCTCTCCAGGAGCTTTATCAAGCCATTACAAGATGAGAGTAAGACACATGTGCAACATCTGGGTATCTTTATTGTAGACGTTTCGCCATCCAGTGGCTTTATCAATACAAATTCTAGGACATAACTTGAAGACAGTAGAACTGATTACCTCATCTTCTGTACATAGTTCTACTGTCTTCAAGTTATGTCCTAGAATTTGTATTGATAAAGCCACTGGATGGCGAAACGTCTACAATAAAGATACCCAGATGTTGCACATGTGTCTTACTCTCATCTTGTCGGTATTATATACCATTCGTACACAACTTGTCAGACACTGCAACATCATGGAATCTTAATTCTGAGGACATGTACATAACCTTCACGACTACGACAACTACTACTACAACTAACCCATCTCTTTGGGAAGGACCTACTTCCACTGGGGAATCCCGCCTACCAGTGAATTTGCCCTCGTCTGCTTCACCTGACGTTACTATATAAGCGCCAGGATTCTTTCTTCTGCTTCAGAATCTCCACGACTATGGTGCTGTTCGCACCTACTCCTAGGTTGAGGGACTGATTACCTCATCTTCTGTACATAGTTCTACTGTCTTCAAGTTATGTCCTAGAATTTGTATTGATAAAGCCACTGGATGGCGAAACGTCTACAA